>NW_028167338.1:0-97000 GCF_963513975.1 Fringilla coelebs | reverse complement strand
TTTCCCAGGGAAAAAGCCTGTACAGTGGTTCAGGGTCCTGCAGACTTAAATTGCCGGGTGCCTCCTAGAGATCCGCCTCTCGCAGGATGCCTCCCAGGCGCAACATGACTCCAGTGCCAACTTGGTCTGGTTTGAGAGTGCCAGGTGACTCCTGCAAACTGACGCCCAGAACAGTGGCTTGTGAGTTTTGTTTCCCAGGGAAAAAGCCTGTACAATGGTTCAGGGGCCTGCGGCCTTAAATTGCCAGGTGCCTCCTGGAATTCGGCCTCTCGCAGGATGCCTCCCAGACGCAAGGTGGCACCAGTTCCAACTTGGTCTGGTTTGAGAGTGCCAAGTGGGTCCTGAAAACTGACACCCAGAACAGTGGCTTGTGAGTTTTGTTTCCCAGGGAAAAAGCCTGTAGAATTTTTCAGGGGCCTGAAGCCTTAAATTGCCAGGTGCCTCCTGGAATTCCGCCTCTCGTAGGATGCCTCCCACACACAAGGTGGCACCAGTTCCACCTTGGTCTGGTTTAAGAGTGCCAAGTGGGTCCTGAAAACTGACACCCAGAACAGTGGCTTGTGAGTTTTGTTTCCCAGGGAAAAAGCCTGTACCATGGTTCAGGGTCCTGCGGCCTTAAATTGCCAGGTGCCTCCTGGAATTGCGCCTCTCGCAGGATGCCTCCCAGACGCAAGGTGGCACCAGTGCCAACTTGATCTGGTTTGAGAGTGCCAGGTGGCTCCTGCAAACTGACACCCAGAACAGTGGCTTGTGAGTTTTGTTTCCCAGGGAAAAAGCCTGTACAATGGTTAATGTTAATGCCGCCTTTAATAGCCGGGTGCCACCTGGAGATCCGCCACTCGCAGGATGCCTCCCAGACGCAAGGTGGCACTAGTGCCAAATTGGTCTGGTTTAAGAGTGCCAAGTGGGTCCTGAAAACTGACACCCAGAACAGTGGCTTGTGAGTTTTGTTTCCCAGGGAAAAAGCCTGTACAATGGTTCAGGGGCCTGAGGCCTTAAATTGCCGGGTGACTCCTGGAATTCCGCCTCTCGCAGGATGCCTCCCAGACGCAAGGTGGCACCAGTTCCAACTTGGTCTGGTTTAAGAGTGCCAAGTGGGTCCTGAAAACTGACACCCAGAACAGTGGCTTGTGAGTTTTGTTTCCCAGGGAAAAAGCCTGTACAATGGTTCAGGGTCCTGCGGCCTGAAATTGCCGGGTGCCTCCTTTAATTGCGCCTCTCGCAGGATGCCTCCCAGACGCAAGGTGGCACCAGTGCCAACTTGGTCTGGTTTGAGAGTGCCAGGTAGCTCCTGAAAACTGACACCCAGAACAGTGGCTTGTGAGTTTTGTTTCCCAGGGAAAAAGCCTGTAAAATGGTTTAGGTTAATGCCGCCTTTAATAGCCGGGTGTCACCTGGAGATCCGCCACTCGCAGGATGCCTCCCAGACGCAAGGGGGCACCAGTGCCAACTTGGTCTGGTTTGAGAGTGCCAAGTGGGTCCTGCAATCTGACACCAAGAACAGTGGCTTGTGAGTTTTGTTTCCCAGGGAAAAAGCCTGTACAATGGTTCAGGGTCCTGCGGCCTTAAATTGCCGGGTGCCTCCTGGAATTCCGCATCTCGCCAGGTGTTTCCCAGACGCTAAGCAACACCAGTGCAACTTGGTCTGGTTTGAGAGTGCTAAGTGTGTCCTGGAAACTGACACCCAGAACAGTGGCTTGTGAGTTTTGTTTCCCAGGGAAAAAGCCTGTATAATGGTTCAGGGTCCTGCGGCCTTAAATTGTTGGGTGCCTCCTGGAATTCGGCCTCTCACAAGATGGCTCACAGACGCAAGGTGGCACCAGTTCCAACTTGGTAGGGTTTAAGAGTGCCAAGTGGGTCCTGAAAACTGACACCCAGAACAGTGGCTTGTGAGTTTTGTTTCCCAGGGAAAAAGCCTGTACAATGGTTCAGGGTCCTGCGGCCTTAAATTGCCGGGTGCCTCCTGGAATTGCGCCTCTTGCAGGATGCCTCCCAGACGCAAGGTGGCACCAGTGCCAACTTGGTCTGGTTTGAGAGTGCCAAGTGGCTCCTGCAATCTGACACCAAGAACAGTGGCTTGTGAGTTTTGTTTCCCAGGGAAAAAGCCTGTACAATGGTTCAGGGTCCTGCGGCCTTAAATTGCCGGGTGCCTCCTGGAATTCCGCATCTCGCCAGGTGTTTCCCAGACGCTAAGCAACACCAGTGCCAACTTGGTCTGGTTTGAGAGTGCTAAGTGTGTCCTGCAATCTGACACCCAGAACAGTGGCTTGTGAGTTTTGTTTCCCAGGGAAAAAGCCTGTACAATGGTTCAGGGTCCTGCGGCCTTAAATTGCCGGGTGCCTCCTGGAATTGCGCCTCTCGCAGGATGCCTCCCAGACGCAAGGGGGCACCAGTGCCAACTTGGTCTGCTTTGAGAGTGTCAAGTGGGTCCTGCAAACTGACACCCAGAACAGTGGCTTGTGAATTTTGTTTCCCAGGGAAAAAGCCTGTACAATGGTTCAGGGTCCTGCGGACATAAATTGCCGGGTGCCTCCTGGAATTCGGCCACTCGCAGGATGCCTCCCAGACGCAAGGTGGCACCAGTTCCAACTTGGTCTGGTTTAAGAGTGCCAAGTGGGTCCTGAAAACTGACACCCAGAACAGTGGCTTGTGAGTTTTGTTTCCCAGGGAAAAAGCCTGTACAATGGTTCAGAGGCTTGAGGCCTTAAATTGCCGGTGCCTCCTGGAATTGCGCCTCTCGCAGGATGCCTCCCAGACGCAAGTTGGCACCAGTGCCAACTTGGTCTGCTTTGAGAGTGTCAAGTGGGTCCTGAAAACTGACACCCAGAACAGTGGCTTGTGAGTTTTGTTTCCCAGGGAAAAAGCCTGTACAATGGTTCAGGGTCCTGCGGCCTTAAATTGTTGGGTGCCACCTGGAATTGCGCCTCTCGCAGGATGCCTCCCAGACGCAAGGTGGCACCAGTGCCAACTTGGTCTGGTTTGAGAGTGCCAAGTGGGTCCTGAAAACTGACACCCAGAACAGTGGCTTGTGAGTTTTGTTTCCCAGGGAAAAAGCCTGTACAATGGTTCAGGGTCCTGCGGCCTGAAATTGCCGGGTGCCTCCTTTAATTGCGCCTCTCGCAGGATGCCTCCCAGACGCAAGGTGGCACCAGTGCCAACTTGGTCTGGTTTGAGAGTGCCAGGTAGCTCCTGAAAACTGACACCCAGAACAGTGGCTTGTGAGTTTTGTTTCCCAGGGAAAAAGCCTGTAAAACGGTTTAGGTTAATGCCGCCTTTAATAGCCGGGTGCCACCTGGAGATCCGCCACTCGCAGGATGCCTCCCAGACGCAAGGTGGCACCAGTGCCAACTTGGTCTGGTTTGAGAGTGCCAAGTGGGTCCTGCAATCTGACACCAAGAACAGTGGCTTGTGAGTTTTGTTTCCCAGGGAAAAAGCCTGTACAATGGTTCAGGGTCCTGCGGCCTTAAATTGCCGGGTGCCTCCTGGAATTCCGCATCTCGCCAGGTGTTTCCCAGACGCTAAGCAACACCAGTGCAACTTGGTCTGGTTTGAGAGTGCTAAGTGTGTCCTGGAAACTGACACCCAGAACAGTGGCTTGTGAGTTTTGTTTCCCAGGGAAAAAGCCTGTATAATGGTTCAGGGTCCTGCGGCTTTAAATTGCTGGGTGCCTCCTGGAATTCGGCCTCTCACAAGATGGCTCACAGACGCAAGGTGGCACCAGTTCCAACTTGGTAGGGTTTAAGAGTGCCAAGTGGGTCCTGAAAACTGACACCCAGAACAGTGGCTTGTGAGTTTTGTTTCCCAGGGAAAAAGCCTGTACAATGGTTCAGGGTCCTGCGGCCTTAAATTGCCGGGTGCCTCCTGGAATTGCGCCTCTCGCAGGATGCCTCCAAGACGCAAAATGGCACCAGTGCCAACTTGGTCTGGTTTGAGAGTGTCAAGTGGGTCCTGCAAACTGACACCCAGAACAGTGGCTTGTGAATTTTGTTTCCCAGGGAAAAAGCCTGTACAATGGTTCAGGGTCCTGCGGACATAAATTGCCGGGTGCCTCCTGGAATTCGGCCACTCGCAGGATGCCTCCCAGACGCAAGGTGGCACCAGTTCCAACTTGGTCTGGTTTAAGAGTGCCAAGTGGGTCCTGAAAACTGACACCCAGAACAGTGGCTTGTGAGTTTTGTTTCCCAGGGAAAAAGCCTGTACAATGGTTCAGAGGCTTGAGGCCTTAAATTGCCGGTGCCTCCTGGAATTGCGCCTCTCGCAGGATGCCTCCCAGACGCAAGTTGGCACCAGTGCCAACTTGGTCTGCTTTGAGAGTGTCAAGTGGGTCCTGAAAACTGACACCCAGAACAGTGGCTTGTGAGTTTTGTTTCCCAGGGAAAAAGCCTGTACAATGGTTCAGGGTCCTGCGGCCTTAAATTGTTGGGTGCCACCTGGAATTGCGCCTCTCGCAGGATGCCTCCCAGACGCAAGGTGGCACCAGTGCCAACTTGGTCTGGTTTGAGAGTGCCAAGTGGGTCCTGAAAACTGACACCCAGAACAGTGGCTTGTGAGTTTTTTTTCCCTGGGAAAAAGCCTGTACAATGGTTCAGGGGCCTGAGGCCTTAAATTGCTGGGTGCCTCCTGGAATTCCGACTCTCGCAGGATGCCTCCCAGACGCAAAATGACACCATTTCCAACTTGGTCTGGTTTGAGAGTGTCAAGTTGGTCCTGAAAACTGACACCTAGAACAGTGGCTTGTGAGTTTTGTTTCCCAGGGAAAAAGCCTGTATAATGGTTCAGGGTCCTGCGGCCTTAAATTGCCGGGTGCCTCCTGGAATTCGGCCTCTCGCAAGATGGCTCACAGACGCAAGGTGGCACCAGTTCCAACTTGGTAGGGTTTAGGAGTGCTAAGTGTGTCCTGGAAACTGACACCCAGAACAGTGGCTTGTGAGTTTTGTTTCCCAGGGAAAAAGCCTGTACAATGGTTCAGGGTCCTGCGGCCTTAAATTGCCGGGTGCCTCCTGGAATTGCGCCTCTCGCAGGATGCCTCCCAGACGCAAGGGGGCACCAGTGCCAACTTGGTCTGCTTTGAGAGTGTCAAGTGGGTCCTGCAAACTGACACCCAGAACAGTGGCTTGTGAGTTTTGTTTCCCAGGGAAAAAGCCTGTACAATGGTTCAGGGTCCTGCGGACATAAATTGCCGGGTGCCTCCTGGAATTCGGCCTCTCGCAGGATGCCTCCCAGACGCAAGGTGGCACCAGTTCCAACTTGGTCTGGTTTAAGAGTGCCAAGTGGGTCCTGAAAACTGACACCCAGAACAGTGGCTTGTGAGTTTTGTTTCCCAGAGAAAAAGCCTGTACAATGGTTCAGGGGCCTGAGGCCTTAAATTGCCGGGTGCCTCCTGGAATTGCGCCTCTCGCAGGATGCCTCCCAGACGCAAGTTGGCACCAGTGCCAACTTGGTCTGCTTTGAGAGTGTCAAGTGGGTCCTGAAAACTGACACCCAGAACAGTGGCTTGTGAGTTTTGTTTCCCAGGGAAAAAGCCTGTACAATGGTTCAGGGTCCTGCGGCCTTAAATTGTTGGGTGCCACCTGGAATTGCGCCTCTCGCAGGATGCCTCCCAGACGCAAGGTGGCACCAGTGCCAACTTGGTCTGGTTTGAGAGTGCCAAGTGGGTCCTGAAAACTGACACCCAGAACAGTGGCTTGTGAGTTTTGTTTCCCAGGGAAAAAGCCTGTAAAATGGTTCAGGGTCCTGCGGCCTTAAATTGCCGGGTGCCTCCTGGAGATCCGCCTCTCACAGGATGCCTCCCAGGCGCAACATGACACCAGTGCCAACTTGGTCTGGTTTGAGAGTGCCAGGTGGCTCCTGCAAACTGACACCAACAACAGTGGCTTGTGAGTTTTGTTTCCCAGGGAAAAGGCCTGTAGAATGATTTTCGGTCCTGCGGCCTTAAATTGACGGGTGACTCCTGGAATTCCGCCTCTCGCAGGATGCCTCCCAGACGCAAGGTGGCACCAGTGCCAACTTGGTCTGGTTTGAGAGTGCCAAGTGTGTCCTGAAAACTGACACCCAGAACAGTGGCTTGTGAGTTTTGTTTCCCAGGGAAAAAGCCTGTACAATGGTTCAGGGGCCTGAGGCCTTAAATTGCTGGGTGCCTCCTGGAATTCGTACTCTCGCAGGATGCCTCCCAGACGCAAAATGACACCATTTCCAACTTGGTCTGGTTTGAGAGTGTCAAGTTGGTCCTGAAAACTGACACCTAGAACAGTGGCTTGTGAGTTTTCTTTCCCAGGGAAAAAGCCTGTATAATGGTTCAGGGTCCTGCGGCCTTAAATTGCCGGGTGCCTCCTGGAATTCGGCCTCTCGCAAGATGGCTCACAGACGCAAGGTGGCACCAGTTCAAACTTGGTAGGGTTTAAGAGTGCCAAGTGGGTCCTGAAAACTGACACCCAGAACAGTGGCTTGTGAGTTTTGTTTCCCAGGGAAAAAGCCTGTACAATGGTTCAGGGGCCTGCGGCCTTAAATTGCCGGGTGCCTCCTGGAGATCCGCCTCTCACAGGATGCCTCCCAGGCGCAACATGACACCAGTGCCAACTTGGTCTGGTTTGAGAGTGCCAGGTGGCTCCTGCAAACTGACACCCAGAACAGTGGCTTGTGAATTTTGTTTCCCAGGGAAAAAGCCTGTACAATGGTTCAGGGTCCTGCGGCCTTAAATTGCCGGGTGCCTCCTGGAATTCCGCATCTCGCCAGGTGTTTCCCAGACGCTAAGCAACACCAGTGCCAACTTGGTCTGGTTTGAGAGTGCTAAGTGTGTCCTGGAAACTGACACCCAGAACAGTGGCTTGTGAGTTTTGTTTCCCAGGGAAAAAGCCTGTACAATGGTTCAGGGTCCTGCGGCCTTAAATTGCCGGGTGCCTCCTGGAATTGCGCCTCTCGCAGGATGCCTCCCAGACGCAAGGGGGCACCAGTGCCAACTTGGTCTGGTTTGAGAGTGTCAAGTGGGTCCTGCAAACTGACACCCAGAACAGTGGCTTGTGAATTTTGTTTCCCAGGGAAAAAGCCTGTACAATGGTTCAGGGTCCTGCGGACATAAATTGCCGGGTGCCTCCTGGAATTCGGCCACTCGCAGGATGCCTCCCAGACGCAAGGTGGCACCAGTTCCAACTTGGTCTGGTTTAAGAGTGCCAAGTGGGTCCTGAAAACTGACACCCAGAACAGTGGCTTGTGAGTTTTGTTTCCCAGGGAAAAAGCCTGTACAATGGTTCAGAGGCTTGAGGCCTTAAATTGCCGGTGCCTCCTGGAATTGCGCCTCTCGCAGGATGCCTCCCAGACGCAAGTTGGCACCAGTGCCAACTTGGTCTGCTTTGAGAGTGTCAAGTGGGTCCTGAAAACTGACACCCAGAACAGTGGCTTGTGAGTTTTGTTTCCCAGGGAAAAAGCCTGTACAATGGTTCAGGGTCCTGCGGCCTTAAATTGTTGGGTGCCACCTGGAATTGCGCCTCTCGCAGGATGCCTCCCAGACGCAAGGTGGCACCAGTGCCAACTTGGTCTGGTTTGAGAGTGCCAAGTGGGTCCTGAAAACTGACACCCAGAACAGTGGCTTGTGAGTTTTGTTTCCCAGGGAAAAAGCCTGTACAATGGTTCAGGGTCCTGCGGCCTGAAATTGCCGGGTGCCTCCTTTAATTGCGCCTCTCGCAGGATGCCTCCCAGACGCAAGGTGGCACCAGTGCCAACTTGGTCTGGTTTGAGAGTGCCAGGTAGCTCCTGAAAACTGACACCCAGAACAGTGGCTTGTGAGTTTTGTTTCCCAGGGAAAAAGCCTGTAAAACGGTTTAGGTTAATGCCGCCTTTAATAGCCGGGTGCCACCTGGAGATCCGCCACTCGCAGGATGCCTCCCAGACGCAAGGTGGCACCAGTGCCAACTTGGTCTGGTTTGAGAGTGCCAAGTGGGTCCTGCAATCTGACACCAAGAACAGTGGCTTGTGAGTTTTGTTTCCCAGGGAAAAAGCCTGTACAATGGTTCAGGGTCCTGCGGCCTTAAATTGCCGGGTGCCTCCTGGAATTCCGCATCTCGCCAGGTGTTTCCCAGACGCTAAGCAACACCAGTGCAACTTGGTCTGGTTTGAGAGTGCTAAGTGTGTCCTGGAAACTGACACCCAGAACAGTGGCTTGTGAGTTTTGTTTCCCAGGGAAAAAGCCTGTATAATGGTTCAGGGTCCTGCGGCCTTAAATTGCTGGGTGCCTCCTGGAATTCGGCCTCTCACAAGATGGCTCACAGACGCAAGGTGGCACCAGTTCCAACTTGGTAGGGTTTAAGAGTGCCAAGTGGGTCCTGAAAACTGACACCCAGAACAGTGGCTTGTGAGTTTTGTTTCCCAGGGAAAAAGCCTGTACAATGGTTCAGGGTCCTGCGGCCTTAAATTGCCGGGTGCCTCCTGGAATTCCGCCTCTTGCAGGATGCCTCCCAGACGCAAGGTGGCACCAGTGCCAACTTGGTCTGGTTTGAGAGTGCCAAGTGGGTCCTGCAATCTGACACCAAGAACAGTGGCTTGTGAGTTTTGTTTCCCAGGGAAAAAGCCTGTACAATGGTTCAGGGTCCTGCGGCCTTAAATTGCCGGGTGCCTCCTGGAATTCCGCATCTCGCCAGGTGTTTCCCAGACGCTAAGCAACACCAGTGCCAACTTGGTCTGGTTTGAGAGTGCTAAGTGTGTCCTGCAATCTGACACCCAGAACAGTGGCTTGTGAGTTTTGTTTCCCAGGGAAAAAGCCTGTACAATGGTTCAGGGTCCTGCGGCCTTAAATTGCCGGGTGCCTCCTGGAATTGCGCCTCTCGCAGGATGCCTCCAAGACGCAAAATGGCACCAGTGCCAACTTGGTCTGGTTTGAGAGTGTCAAGTGGGTCCTGCAAACTGACACCCAGAACAGTGGCTTGTGAATTTTGTTTCCCAGGGAAAAAGCCTGTACAATGGTTCAGGGTCCTGCGGACATAAATTGCCGGGTGCCTCCTGGAATTCGGCCACTCGCAGGATGCCTCCCAGACGCAAGGTGGCACCAGTTCCAACTTGGTCTGGTTTAAGAGTGCCAAGTGGGTCCTGAAAACTGACACCCAGAACAGTGGCTTGTGAGTTTTGTTTCCCAGGGAAAAAGCCTGTACAATGGTTCAGAGGCTTGAGGCCTTAAATTGCCGGTGCCTCCTGGAATTGCGCCTCTCGCAGGATGCCTCCCAGACGCAAGTTGGCACCAGGGCCAACTTGGTCTGCTTTGAGAGTGTCAAGTGGGTCCTGAAAACTGACACCCAGAACAGTGGCTTGTGAGTTTTGTTTCCCAGGGAAAAAGCCTGTACAATGGTTCAGGGTCCTGCGGCCTTAAATTGTTGGGTGCCACCTGGAATTGCGCCTCTCGCAGGATGCCTCCCAGACGCAAGGTGGCACCAGTGCCAACTTGGTCTGGTTTGAGAGTGCCAAGTGCGTCCTGAAAACTGACACCCAGAACAGTGGCTTGTGAGTTTTGTTTCCCAGGGAAAAAGCCTGTAAAATGGTTCAGGGTCCTGCGGCCTTAAATTGCCGGGTGCCTCCTGGAGATCCGCCTCTCGCAGGATGCCTCCCAGGCGCAACATGACACCAGTGCCAACTTGGTCTGGTTTGAGAGTGCCAGGTGGCTCCTGCAAACTGACACCAACAACAGTGGCTTGTGAGTTTTGTTTCCCAGGGAAAAGGCCTGTAGAATGATTCAGGGTCCTGCGGCCTTAAATTGCCGGGTGCCTCCTGGAATTGCGCCTCTCGCAGGATGCCTCCCAGACGCAAGGTGGCACCAGTGCCAACTTGGTCTGGTTTGAGAGTGCCAAGTGTGTCCTGAAAACTGACACCCAGAACAGTGGCTTGTGAGTTTTTTTTCCCTGGGAAAAAGCCTGTACAATGGTTCAGGGGCCTGAGGCCTTAAATTGCTGGGTGCCTCCTGGAATTCCGACTCTCGCAGGATGCCTCCCAGACGCAAAATGACACCATTTCCAACTTGGTCTGGTTTGAGAGTGTCAAGTTGGTCCTGAAAACTGACACCTAGAACAGTGGCTTGTGAGTTTTGTTTCCCAGGGAAAAAGCCTGTATAATGGTTCAGGGTCCTGCGGCCTTAAATTGCCGGGTGCCTCCTGGAATTCGGCCTCTCGCAAGATGGCTCACAGACGCAAGGTGGCACCAGTTCCAACTTGGTAGGGTTTAGGAGTGCTAAGTGTGTCCTGGAAACTGACACCCAGAACAGTGGCTTGTGAGTTTTGTTTCCCAGGGAAAAAGCCTGTACAATGGTTCAGGGTCCTGCGGCCTTAAATTGCCGGGTGCCTCCTGGAATTGCGCCTCTCGCAGGATGCCTCCCAGACGCAAGGGGGCACCAGTGCCAACTTGGTCTGCTTTGAGAGTGTCAAGTGGGTCCTGCAAACTGACACCCAGAACAGTGGCTTGTGAGTTTTGTTTCCCAGGGAAAAAGCCTGTACAATGGTTCAGGGTCCTGCGGACATAAATTGCCGGGTGCCTCCTGGAATTCGGCCTCTCGCAGGATGCCTCCCAGACGCAAGGTGGCACCAGTTCCAACTTGGTCTGGTTTAAGAGTGCCAAGTGGGTCCTGAAAACTGACACCCAGAACAGTGGCTTGTGAGTTTTGTTTCCCAGAGAAAAAGCCTGTACAATGGTTCAGGGGCCTGAGGCCTTAAATTGCCGGGTGCCTCCTGGAATTGCGCCTCTCGCAGGATGCCTCCCAGACGCAAGTTGGCACCAGTGCCAACTTGGTCTGCTTTGAGAGTGTCAAGTGGGTCCTGAAAACTGACACCCAGAACAGTGGCTTGTGAGTTTTGTTTCCCAGGGAAAAAGCCTGTACAATGGTTCAGGGTCCTGCGGCCTTAAATTGTTGGGTGCCACCTGGAATTGCGCCTCTCGCAGGATGCCTCCCAGACGCAAGGTGGCACCAGTGCCAACTTGGTCTGGTTTGAGAGTGCCAAGTGGGTCCTGAAAACTGACACCCAGAACAGTGGCTTGTGAGTTTTCTTTCCCAGGGAAAAAGCCTGTAAAATGGTTCAGGGTCCTGCGGCCTTAAATTGCCGGGTGCCTCCTGGAGATCCGCCTCTCACAGGATGCCTCCCAGGCGCAACATGACACCAGTGCCAACTTGGTCTGGTTTGAGAGTGCCAGGTGGCTCCTGCAAACTGACACCCAGAACAGTGGCTTGTGAGTTTTGTTTCCCAGGGAAAAGGCCTGTAGAATGATTTTCGGTCCTGCGGCCTTAAATTGACGGGTGACTCCTGGAATTCCGCCTCTCGCAGGATGCCTCCCAGACGCAAGGTGGCACCAGTGCCAACTTGGTCTGGTTTGAGAGTGCCAAGTGTGTCCTGAAAACTGACACCCAGAACAGTGGCTTGTGAGTTTTGTTTCCCAGGGAAAAAGCCTGTACAATGGTTCAGGGGCCTGAGGCCTTAAATTGCTGGGTGCCTCCTGGAATTCGTACTCTCGCAGGATGCCTCCCAGACGCAAAATGACACCATTTCCAACTTGGTCTGGTTTGAGAGTGTCAAGTTGGTCCTGAAAACTGACACCTAGAACAGTGGCTTGTGAGTTTTGTTTCCCAGGGAAAAAGCCTGTATAATGGTTCAGGGTCCTGCGGCCTTAAATTGCCGGGTGCCTCCTGGAATTCGGCCTCTCGCAAGATGGCTCACAGACGCAAGGTGGCACCAGTTCAAACTTGGTAGGGTTTAAGAGTGCCAAGTGGGTCCTGAAAACTGACACCCAGAACAGTGGCTTGTGAGTTTTGTTTCCCAGGGAAAAAGCCTGTACAATGGTTCAGGGGCCTGCGGCCTTAAATTGCCGGGTGCCTCCTGGAGATCCGCCTCTCACAGGATGCCTCCCAGGCGCAACATGACACCAGTGCCAACTTGGTCTGGTTTGAGAGTGCCAGGTGGCTCCTGCAAACTGACACCCAGAACAGTGGCTTGTGAATTTTGTTTCCCAGGGAAAAAGCCTGTACAATGGTTCAGGGTCCTGCGGCCTTAAATTGCCGGGTGCCTCCTGGAATTCCGCATCTCGCCAGGTGTTTCCCAGACGCTAAGCAACACCAGTGCCAACTTGGTCTGGTTTGAGAGTGCTAAGTGTGTCCTGGAAACTGACACCCAGAACAGTGGCTTGTGAGTTTTGTTTCCCAGGGAAAAAGCCTGTACAATGGTTCAGGGTCCTGCGGCCTTAAATTGCCGGGTGCCTCCTGGAATTGCGCCTCTCGCAGGATGCCTCCCAGACGCAAGGGGGCACCAATGCCAACTTGGTCTGCTTTGAGAGTGTCAAGTGGGTCCTGCAAACTGACACCCAGAACAGTGGCTTGTGAGTTTTGTTTCCCAGGGAAAAAGCCTGTACAATGGTTCAGGGTCCTGCGGACATAAATTGCCGGGTGCCTCCTGGAATTCGGCCACTCGCAGGATGCCTCCCAGACGCAAGGTGGCACCAGTTCCAACTTGGTCTGGTTTAAGAGTGCCAAGTGGGTCCTGAAAACTGACACCCAGAACAGTGGCTTGTGAGTTTTGTTTCCCAGGGAAAAAGCCTGTACAATGGTTCAGGGGCCTGAGGCCTTAAATTGCCGGGTGCCTCCTGGAATTGCGCCTCACGCAGGATGCCTCCCAGACGCAAGTTGGCACCAGTGCCAACTTGGTCTGCTTTGAGAGTGTCAAGTGGGTCCTGCAATCTGACACCCAGAACAGTGGCTTGTGAGTTTTGTTTCCCAGGGAAAAAGCCTGTACAATGGTTCAGGGTCCTGCGGCCTTAAATTGCCGGGTGCCACCTGGAATTGCGCCTCTCGCAGGATGCCTCCCAGACGCAAGGTGGCACCAGTGCCAACTTGGTCTGGTTTGAGAGTGCCAAGTGGGTCCTGCAAACTGACACCCAGAACAGTGGCTTGTGAGTTTTCTTTCCCAGGGAAAAAGCCTGTAAAATGGTTCAGGGTCCTGCGGCCTTAAATTGCCGGGTGCCTCCTGGAGATCCGCCTCTCACAGGATGCCTCCCAGGCGCAACATGACACCAGTGCCAACTTGGTCTGGTTTGAGAGTGCCAGGTGTCTCCTGCAAACTGACACCAACAACAGTGGCTTGTGAGTTTTGTTTCCCAGGGAAAAGGCCTGTAGAATGATTTTCGGTCCTGCGGCCTTAAATTGACGGGTGACTCCTGGAATTCCGCCTCTCGCAGGATGCCTCCCAGACGCAAGGTGGCACCAGTGCCAACTTGGTCTGGTTTGAGAGTGCCAAGTGTGTCCTGAAAACTGACACCCAGAACAGTGGCTTGTGAGTTTTGTTTCCCAGGGAAAAAGCCTGTACAATGGTTCAGGGGCCTGAGGCCTTAAATTGCTGGGTGCCTCCTGGAATTCGGACTCTCGCAGGATGCCTCCCAGACGCAAAATGACACCATTTCCAACTTGGTCTGGTTTGAGAGTGTCAAGTTGGTCCTGAAAACTGACACCTAGAACAGTGGCTTGTGAGTTTTGTTTCCCAGGGAAAAAGCCTGTATAATGGTTCAGGGTCCTGCAGCCTTAAATTGCCGCGTGCCTCCTGGAATTCGGCCTCTCGCAAGATGGCTCTCAGACGCAAGGTGGCACCAGTTCCAACTTGGTAGGGTTTAAGAGTGCCAAGTGGGTCCTGAAAACTGACACCCAGAACAGTGGCTTGTGAGTTTTGTTTCCCAGGGAAAAAGCCTGTACAATGGTTCAGGGTCCTGCGGCCTTAAATTGCCGGGTGCCTCCTGGAGATCCGCCTCTCACAGGATGCCTCCCAGGCGCAACATGACACCAGTGCCAACTTAGTCTGGTTTAAGAGTGCCAAGTGGGTCCTGAAAACTGACACCCAGAACAGTGGCTTGTGAGTTTTGTTTCCCAGGGAAAAAGCCTGTACAATGGTTCAGGGTCCTGCGGCCTTAAATTGCCGGGTGCCTCCTGGAATTGCGCCTCTCGCTGGATGCCTCCCAGACGCAAGGTGGCACCAGTGCCAACTTGGTCTGGTTTAAGAGTGTCAAGTGGGTCCTGAAAACTGACACCCAGAACAGTGGCTTGTGAGTTTTGTTTCCCAGGGAAAAAGCCTGTACAATGGTTCAGGGGCCTGAGGCCTTAAATTGCCGGGTGCCTCCTGGAATTTGGCCTCTTGCAGGATGCCTCCAAGACGCAAAATGGCACCATTGCCAACTTGGTCTGGTTTGAGACTGCCAGGTGGCTCCTGCAAACTGACACCCAGAACAGTGGCTGGTGAATTTTGTTTCCCAGGGAAAAAGCCTGTAGAATGGTTCAGGGTCCTGCGGACTTAAATTGCCGGGTGCCTCCTGGAATTCGGCCTCTCGCAGGATGCCTCCCAGACGCAAGGTGGCACCAGTTCCAACTTGGTCTGGTTTAAGAGTGCCAAGTGGGTCCTGAAAACTGACACCCAGAACAGTGGCTTGTGAGTTTTGTTTCCCAGGGAAAAAGCCTGTACAATGGTTCAGGGGCCTGAGGCCTTAAATTGCCGGGTGCCTCCTGGAATTCCGCCTCTCGCAGGATGCCTCCCAGACGCAAGGTGGCACCAGTGCCAACTTGGTCTGGTTTGAGAGTGCCAAGTGGGTCCTGAAAACTGACACCCAGAACAGTGGCTTGTGAGTTTTCTTTCCCAGGGAAAAAGCCTGTAAAATGGTTCAGGGTCCTGCGGCCTTAAATTGCCGGGTGCCTCCTGGAGATCCGCCTCTCACAGGATGCCTCCCAGGCGCAACATGACACCAGTGCCAACTTGGTCTGGTTTGAGAGTGCCAGGTGTCTCCTGCAAACTGACACCAACAACAGTGGCTTGTGAGTTTTGTTTCCCAGGGAAAAGGCCTGTAGAATGATTTTCGGTCCTGCGGCCTTAAATTGACGGGTGACTCCTGGAATTCCGCCTCTCGCAGGATGCCTCCCAGACGCAAGGTGGCACCAGTGCCAACTTGGTCTGGTTTGAGAGTGCCAAGTGTGTCCTGAAAACTGACACCCAGAACAGTGGCTTGTGAGTTTTGTTTCCCAGGGAAAAAGCCTGTACAATGGTTCAGGGGCCTGAGGCCTTAAATTGCTGGGTGCCTCCTGGAATTCGGACTCTCGCAGGATGCCTCCCAGACGCAAAATGACACCATTTCCAACTTGGTCTGGTTTGAGAGTGTCAAGTTGGTCCTGAAAACTGACACCTAGAACAGTGGCTTGTGAGTTTTGTTTCCCAGGGAAAAAGCCTGTATAATGGTTCAGGGTCCTGCAGCCTTAAATTGCCGCGTGCCTCCTGGAATTCGGCCTCTCGCAAGATGGCTCTCAGACGCAAGGTGGCACCAGTTCCAACTTGGTAGGGTTTAAGAGTGCCAAGTGGGTCCTGAAAACTGACACCCAGAACAGTGGCTTGTGAGTTTTGTTTCCCAGGGAAAAAGCCTGTACAATGGTTCAGGGTCCTGCGGCCTTAAATTGCCGGGTGCCTCCTGGAGATCCGCCTCTCACAGGATGCCTCCCAGGCGCAACATGACACCAGTGCCAACTTAGTCTGGTTTAAGAGTGCCAAGTGGGTCCTGAAAACTGACACCCAGAACAGTGGCTTGTGAGTTTTGTTTCCCAGGGAAAAAGCCTGTACAATGGTTCAGGGTCCTGCGGCCTTAAATTGCCGGGTGCCTCCTGGAATTGCGCCTCTCGCTGGATGCCTCCCAGACGCAAGGTGGCACCAGTGCCAACTTGGTCTGGTTTAAGAGTGTCAAGTGGGTCCTGAAAACTGACACCCAGAACAGTGGCTTGTGAGTTTTGTTTCCCAGGGAAAAAGCCTGTACAATGGTTCAGGGGCCTGAGGCCTTAAATTGCCGGGTGCCTCCTGGAATTTGGCCTCTTGCAGGATGCCTCCAAGACGCAAAATGGCACCATTGCCAACTTGGTCTGGTTTGAGACTGCCAGGTGGCTCCTGCAAACTGACACCCAGAACAGTGGCTGGTGAATTTTGTTTCCCAGGGAAAAAGCCTGTAGAATGGTTCAGGGTCCTGCGGACTTAAATTGCCGGGTGCCTCCTGGAATTCGGCCTCTCGCAGGATGCCTCCCAGACGCAAGGTGGCACCAGTTCCAACTTGGTCTGGTTTAAGAGTGCCAAGTGGGTCCTGAAAACTGACACCCAGAACAGTGGCTTGTGAGTTTTGTTTCCCAGGGAAAAAGCCTGTACAATGGTTCAGGGGCCTGAGGCCTTAAATTGCCGGGTGCCTCCTGGAATTCCGCCTCTCGCAGGATGCCTCCCAGACGCAAGGTGGCACCAGTGCCAACTTGGTCTGGTTTGAGAGTGCCAAGTGGGTCCTGAAAACTGACACCCAGAACAGTGGCTTGTGAGTTTTCTTTCCCAGGGAAAAAGCCTGTAAAATGGTTCAGGGTCCTGCGGCCTTAAATTGCCGGGTGCCTCCTGGAGATCCGCCTCTCACAGGATGCCTCCCAGGCGCAACATGACACCAGTGCCAACTTGGTCTGGTTTGAGAGTGCCAGGTGGCTCCTGCAAACTGACACCAACAACAGTGGCTTGTGAGTTTTGTTTCCCAGGGAAAAGGCCTGTAGAATGATTTTCGGTCCTGCGGCCTTAAATTGACGGGTGACTCCTGGAATTCCGCCTCTCGCAGGATGCCTCCCAGACGCAAGGTGGCACCAGTGCCAACTTGGTCTGGTTTGAGAGTGCCAAGTGTGTCCTGAAAACTGACACCCAGAACAGTGGCTTGTGAGTTTTGTTTCCCAGGGAAAAAGCCTGTACAATGGTTCAGGGGCCTGAGGCCTTAAATTGCTGGGTGCCTCCTGGAATTCGTACTCTCGCAGGATGCCTCCCAGACGCAAAATGACACCATTTCCAACTTGGTCTGGTTTGAGAGTGTCAAGTTGGTCCTGAAAACTGACACCTAGAACAGTGGCTTGTGAGTTTTGTTTCCCAGGGAAAAAGCCTGTATAATGGTTCAGGGTCCTGCGGCCTTAAATTGCCGGGTGCCTCCTGGAATTCGGCCTCTCGCAAGATGGCTCACAGACGCAAGGTGGCACCAGTTCAAACTTGGTAGGGTTTAAGAGTGCCAAGTGGGTCCTGAAAACTGACACCCAGAACAGTGGCTTGTGAGTTTTGTTTCCCAGGGAAAAAGCCTGTACAATGGTTCAGGGGCCTGCGGCCTTAAATTGCCGGGTGCCTCCTGGAGATCCGCCTCTCACAGGATGCCTCCCAGGCGCAACATGACACCAGTGCCAACTTGGTCTGGTTTGAGAGTGCCAGGTGGCTCCTGCAAACTGACACCCAGAACAGTGGCTTGTGAATTTTGTTTCCCAGGGAAAAAGCCTGTACAATGGTTCAGGGTCCTGCGGCCTTAAATTGCCGGGTGCCTCCTGGAATTCCGCATCTCGCCAGGTGTTTCCCAGACGCTAAGCAACACCAGTGCCAACTTGGTCTGGTTTGAGAGTGCTAAGTGTGTCCTGGAAACTGACACCCAGAACAGTGGCTTGTGAGTTTTGTTTCCCAGGGAAAAAGCCTGTACAATGGTTCAGGGTCCTGCGGCCTTAAATTGCCGGGTGCCTCCTGGAATTGCGCCTCTCGCAGGATGCCTCCCAGACGCAAGGGGGCACCAATGCCAACTTGGTCTGCTTTGAGAGTGTCAAGTGGGTCCTGCAAACTGACACCCAGAACAGTGGCTTGTGAGTTTTGTTTCCCAGGGAAAAAGCCTGTACAATGGTTCAGGGTCCTGCGGACATAAATTGCCGGGTGCCTCCTGGAATTCGGCCACTCGCAGGATGCCTCCCAGACGCAAGGTGGCACCAGTTCCAACTTGGTCTGGTTTAAGAGTGCCAAGTGGGTCCTGAAAACTGACACCCAGAACAGTGGCTTGTGAGTTTTGTTTCCCAGGGAAAAAGCCTGTACAATGGTTCAGGGGCCTGAGGCCTTAAATTGCCGGGTGCCTCCTGGAATTGCGCCTCACGCAGGATGCCTCCCAGACGCAAGTTGGCACCAGTGCCAACTTGGTCTGCTTTGAGAGTGTCAAGTGGGTCCTGCAATCTGACACCCAGAACAGTGGCTTGTGAGTTTTGTTTCCCAGGGAAAAAGCCTGTACAATGGTTCAGGGTCCTGCGGCCTTAAATTGCCGGGTGCCACCTGGAATTGCGCCTCTCGCAGGATGCCTCCCAGACGCAAGGTGGCACCAGTTCCAACTTGGTCTGGTTTGAGAGTGCCAAGTGGGTCCTGAAAACTGACACCCAGAACAGTGGCTTGTGAGTTTTCTTTCCCAGGGAAAAAGCCTGTAAAATGGTTCAGGGTCCTGCGGCCTTAAATTGCCGGGTGCCTCCTGGAGATCCGCCTCTCACAGGATGCCTCCCAGGCGCAACATGACACCAGTGCCAACTTGGTCTGGTTTGAGAGTGCCAGGTGTCTCCTGCAAACTGACACCAACAACAGTGGCTTGTGAGTTTTGTTTCCCAGGGAAAAGGCCTGTAGAATGATTTTCGGTCCTGCGGCCTTAAATTGACGGGTGACTCCTGGAATTCCGCCTCTCGCAGGATGCCTCCCAGACGCAAGGTGGCACCAGTGCCAACTTGGTCTGGTTTGAGAGTGCCAAGTGTGTCCTGAAAACTGACACCCAGAACAGTGGCTTGTGAGTTTTGTTTCCCAGGGAAAAAGCCTGTACAATGGTTCAGGGGCCTGAGGCCTTAAATTGCTGGGTGCCTCCTGGAATTCGGACTCTCGCAGGATGCCTCCCAGACGCAAAATGACACCATTTCCAACTTGGTCTGGTTTGAGAGTGTCAAGTTGGTCCTGAAAACTGACACCTAGAACAGTGGCTTGTGAGTTTTGTTTCCCAGGGAAAAAGCCTGTATAATGGTTCAGGGTCCTGCAGCCTTAAATTGCCGCGTGCCTCCTGGAATTCGGCCTCTCGCAAGATGGCTCTCAGACGCAAGGTGGCACCAGTTCCAACTTGGTAGGGTTTAAGAGTGCCAAGTGGGTCCTGAAAACTGACACCCAGAACAGTGGCTTGTGAGTTTTGTTTCCCAGGGAAAAAGCCTGTACAATGGTTCAGGGTCCTGCGGCCTTAAATTGCCGGGTGCCTCCTGGAGATCCGCCTCTCACAGGATGCCTCCCAGGCGCAACATGACACCAGTGCCAACTTAGTCTGGTTTAAGAGTGCCAAGTGGGTCCTGAAAACTGACACCCAGAACAGTGGCTTGTGAGTTTTGTTTCCCAGGGAAAAAGCCTGTACAATGGTTCAGGGTCCTGCGGCCTTAAATTGCCGGGTGCCTCCTGGAATTGCGCCTCTCGCTGGATGCCTCCCAGACGCAAGGTGGCACCAGTGCCAACTTGGTCTGGTTTAAGAGTGTCAAGTGGGTCCTGAAAACTGACACCCAGAACAGTGGCTTGTGAGTTTTGTTTCCCAGGGAAAAAGCCTGTACAATGGTTCAGGGGACTGAGGCCTTAAATTGCCGGGTGCCTCCTGGAATTTGGCCTCTTGCAGGATGCCTCCAAGACGCAAAATGGCACCATTGCCAACTTGGTCTGGTTTGAGACTGCCAGGTGGCTCCTGCAAACTGACACCCAGAACAGTGGCTGGTGAATTTTGTTTCCCAGGGAAAAAGCCTGTAGAATGGTTCAGGGTCCTGCGGACTTAAATTGCCGGGTGCCTCCTGGAATTCGGCCTCTCGCAGGATGCCTCCCAGACGCAAGGTGGCACCAGTTCCAACTTGGTCTGGTTTAAGAGTGCCAAGTGGGTCCTGAAAACTGACACCCAGAACAGTGGCTTGTGAGTTTTGTTTCCCAGGGAAAAAGCCTGTACAATGGTTCAGGGGCCTGAGGCCTTAAATTGCCGGGTGCCTCCTGGAATTCCGCCTCTCGCAGGATGCCTCCCAGACACAAGGTGGCACCAGTTCCAACTTGGTCTGGTTTAACAGTGCCAAGTGGGTCCTGAAAACTGACACCCAGAACAGTGGCTTGTGAGTTTTGTTTCCCAGGGAAAAAGCCTGTACAGTGGTTCAGGGTCCTGCGGACTTAAATTGCCGGGTGCCTCCTAGAGATCCGCTTCTCGCAGGATGCCTCCCAGGCGCAACATGACACCAGTTCCAACTTGGTCTGGTTTGAGAGTGCCAAGTGGGTCCTGAAAACTGACGCCCAGAACAGTGGCTTATGAGTTTTGTTTCCCAGGGAAAAAGCTTGTACAATGGTTCAGGGGCCTGCGGCCTTAAATTGCCGGGTGCCTCCTGGAATTGCGCCTCTCGCAGGATGCCTCCCAGACGCAAGGTGGCACCAGTTCCAACTTGGTCTGGTTTGAGAGTGCCAAGTGGGTCCTGAAAACTGACACCCAGAACAGTGGCTTGTGAGTTTTGTTTCCCAGGGAAAAAGCCTGTAGAATTGTTCAGGGGCCGGAAGCCTTAAATTGCCAGGTGCCGCCTGGAATTCCGCCTCTCGTAGGATGCCTCCCAGACACAAGGTGGCACCAGTTCCAACTTGGTCTGGTTTGAGAGTGCCAAGTGGGTCCTGAAAACTGACACCCAGAACAGTGGCTTGTGAGTTTTGTTTCCCAGGGAAAAAGCCTGTACCATGGTTCAGGGTCCTGCGGCCTTAAATTGCCGGGTGCCTCCTGGAATTCGGCCTCTCGCAAGATGGCTCACAGACGCAAGGTGGCACCAGTTCAAACTTGGTAGGGTTTAAGAGTGTCAAGTGGGTCCTGAAAACTGACACCCAGAACAGTGGCTTGTGAGTTTTGTTTCCCAGGGAAAAAGCCTGTACAATGGTTCAGGGGCCTGCGGCCTTAAATTGCCGGGTGCCTCCTGGAGATCCGCCTCTCACAGGATGCCTCCCAGGCGCAACATGACACCAGTGCCAACTTGGTCTGGTTTGAGAGTGCCAGGTGGCTCCTGCAAACTGACACCCAGAACAGTGGCTTGTGAATTTTGTTTCCCAGGGAAAAAGCCTGTACAATGGTTCAGGGTCCTGCGGCCTTAAATTGCCGGGTGCCTCCTGGAATTCCGCATCTCGCCAGGTGTTTCCCAGACGCTAAGCAACACCAGTGCCAACTTGGTCTGGTTTGAGAGTGCTAAGTGTGTCCTGGAAACTGACACCCAGAACAGTGGCTTGTGAGTTTTGTTTCCCAGGGAAAAAGCCTGTACAATGGTTCAGGGTCCTGCGGCCTTAAATTGCCGGGTGCCTCCTGGAATTGCGCCTCTCGCAGGATGCCTCCCAGACGCAAGGGGGCACCAGTGCCAACTTGGTCTGCTTTGAGAGTGTCAAGTGGGTCCTGCAAACTGACACCCAGAACAGTGGCTTGTGAGTTTTGCTTCCCAGGGAAAAAGCCTGTACAATGGTTCAGGGTCCTGCGGACATAAATTGCCGGGTGCCTCCTGGAATTCGGCCACTCGCAGGATGCCTCCCAGACGCAAGGTGGCACCAGTTCCAACTTGGTCTGGTTTAAGAGTGCCAAGTGGGTCCTGAAAACTGACACCCAGAACAGTGGCTTGTGAGTTTTGTTTCCCAGGGAAAAAGCCTGTACAATGGTTCAGGGGCCTGAGGCCTTAAATTGCCGGGTGCCTCCTGGAATTGCGCCTCACGCAGGATGCCTCCCAGACGCAAGTTGGCACCAGTGCCAACTTGGTCTGCTTTGAGAGTGTCAAGTGGGTCCTGAAAACTGACACCCAGAACAGTGGCTTGTGAGTTTTGTTTCCCAGGGAAAAAGCCTGTACAATGGTTCAGGGTCCTGCGGCCTTAAATTGTTGGGTGCCACCTGGAATTGCGCCTCTCGCAGGATGCCTCCCAGACGCAAGGTGGCACCAGTGCCAACTTGGTCTGGTTTGAGAGTGCCAAGTGGGTCCTGAAAACTGACACCCAGAACAGTGGCTTGAGTTTTCTTTCCCAGGGAAAAAGCCTGTAAAATGGTTCAGGGTCCTGCGGCCTTAAATTGCCGGGTGCCTCCTGGAGATCCGCCTCTCACAGGATGCCTCCCAGGCGCAACATGACACCAGTGCCAACTTGGTCTGGTTTGAGAGTGCCAGGTGGCTCCTGCAAACTGACACCAACAACAGTGGCTTGTGAGTTTTGTTTCCCAGGGAAAAGGCCTGTAGAATGATTTTCGGTCCTGCGGCCTTAAATTGACGGGTGACTCCTGGAATTCCGCCTCTCGCAGGATGCCTCCCAGACGCAAGGTGGCACCAGTGCCAACTTGGTCTGGTTTGAGAGTGCCAAGTGTGTCCTGAAAACTGACACCCAGAACAGTGGCTTGTGAGTTTTGTTTCCCAGGGAAAAAGCCTGTACAATGGTTCAGGGGCCTGAGGCCTTAAATTGCTGGGTGCCTCCTGGAATTCGGACTCTCGCAGGATGCCTCCCAGACGCAAAATGACACCATTTCCAACTTGGTCTGGTTTGAGAGTGTCAAGTTGGTCCTGAAAACTGACACCTAGAACAGTGGCTTGTGAGTTTTGTTTCCCAGGGAAAAAGCCTGTATAATGGTTCAGGGTCCTGCGGCCTTAAATTGCTGGGTGCCTCCTGGAATTCGGCCTCTCGCAAGATGGCTCACAGACGCAAGGTGGCACCAGTTCCAACTTGGTAGGGTTTAAGAGTGCCAAGTGGGTCCTGAAAACTGACACCCAGAACAGTGGCTTGTGAGTTTTGTTTCCCAGGGAAAAAGCCTGTACAATGGTTCAGGGTCCTGCGGCCTTAAATTGCCGGGTGCCTCCTGGAGATCCGCCTCTCACAGGATGCCTCCCAGGCGCAACATGACACCAGTGCCAACTTAGTCTGGTTTAAGAGTGCCAAGTGGGTCCTGAAAACTGACACCCAGAACAGTGGCTTGTGAGTTTTGTTTCCCAGGGAAAAAGCCTGTACAATGGATCAGGGTCCTGCGGCCTTAAATTGCCGGGTGCCTCCTGGAATTGCGCCTCTCGCTGGATGCCTCCCAGACGCAAGGTGGCACCAGTGCCAACTTGGTCTGGTTTAAGAGTGTCAAGTGGGTCCTGAAAACTGACACCCAGAACAGTGGCTTGTGAGTTTTGTTTCCCAGGGAAAAAGCCTGTACAATGGTTCAGGGGCCTGAGGCCTTAAATTGCCGGGTGCCTCCTGGAATTTGGCCTCTTGCAGGATGCCTCCAAGACGCAAAATGGCACCATTGCCAACTTGGTCTGGTTTGAGACTGCCAGGTGGCTCCTGCAAACTGACACCCAGAACAGTGGCTTGTGAATTTTGTTTCCCAGGGAAAAAGCCTGTAGAATGGTTCAGGGTCCTGCGGACTTAAATTGCCGGGTGCCTCCTGGAATTCGGCCTCTCGCAGGATGCCTCCCAGACGCAAGGTGGCACCAGTTCCAACTTGGTCTGGTTTAAGAGTGCCAGGTGGCTCCTGCAAACTGACACCCAGAACAGTGGCTTGTGAGTTTTGTTTCCCAGGGAAAAAGCCTGTACAATGCTTCAGGGGCCTGAGGCCTTAAATTGCCGGGTGCCTCCTGGAATTCGGCCTCTCGCAGGATGCCTCCCAGACACAAGGTGGCACCAGTTCCAACTTGGTCTGGTTTAAGAGTGCCAAGTGGGTCCTGAAAACTGACACCCAGAACAGTGGCTTGTGAGTTTTGTTTCCCAGGGAAAAAGCCTGTAGAGTGGTTCAGGGTCCTGCGGACTTAAATTGCCGGGTGCCTCCTAGAGATCCGCTTCTCGCAGGATGCCTCCCAGGCGCAACATGACACCAGTTCCAACTTGGTCTGGTTTGAGAGTGCCAAGTGGGTCCTGAAAACTGACGCCCAGAACAGTGGCTTATGAGTTTTGTTTCCCAGGGAAAAAGCTTGTACAATGGTTCAGGGGCCTGCGGCCTTAAATTGCCGGGTGCCTCCTGGAATTGCGCCTCTCGCAGGATGCCTCCCAGACGCAAGGTGGCACCAGTTCCAACTTGGTCTGGTTTGAGAGTGCCAAGTGGGTCCTGAAAACTGACACCCAGAACAGTGGCTTGTGAGTTTTGTTTCCCAGGGAAAAAGCCTGTAGAATTGTTCAGGGGCCGGAAGCCTTAAATTGCCAGGTGCCGCCTGGAATTCCGCCTCTCGTAGGATGCCTCCCAGACACAAGGTGGCACCAGTTCCAACTTGGTCTGGTTTGAGAGTGCCAAGTGGGTCCTGAAAACTGACACCCAGAACAGTGGCTTGTGAGTTTTGTTTCCCAGGGAAAAAGCCTGTACCATGGTTCAGGGTCCTGCGGCCTTAAATTGCCGGGTGCCTCCTGGAATTCGGCCTCTCGCAAGATGGCTCACAGACGCAAGGTGGCACCAGTTCAAACTTGGTAGGGTTTAAGAGTGTCAAGTGGGTCCTGAAAACTGACACCCAGAACAGTGGCTTGTGAGTTTTGTTTCCCAGGGAAAAAGCCTGTACAATGGTTCAGGGGCCTGCGGCCTTAAATTGCCGGGTGCCTCCTGGAGATCCGCCTCTCACAGGATGCCTCCCAGGCGCAACATGACACCAGTGCCAACTTGGTCTGGTTTGAGAGTGCCAGGTGGCTCCTGCAAACTGACACCCAGAACAGTGGCTTGTGAATTTTGTTTCCCAGGGAAAAAGCCTGTACAATGGTTCAGGGTCCTGCGGCCTTAAATTGCCGGGTGCCTCCTGGAATTCCGCATCTCGCCAGGTGTTTCCCAGACGCTAAGCAACACCAGTGCCAACTTGGTCTGGTTTGAGAGTGCTAAGTGTGTCCTGGAAACTGACACCCAGAACAGTGGCTTGTGAGTTTTGTTTCCCAGGGAAAAAGCCTGTACAATGGTTCAGGGTCCTGCGGCCTTAAATTGCCGGGTGCCTCCTGGAATTGCGCCTCTCGCAGGATGCCTCCCAGACGCAAGGGGGCACCAGTGCCAACTTGGTCTGCTTTGAGAGTGTCAAGTGGGTCCTGCAAACTGACACCCAGAACAGTGGCTTGTGAGTTTTGCTTCCCAGGGAAAAAGCCTGTACAATGGTTCAGGGTCCTGCGGACATAAATTGCCGGGTGCCTCCTGGAATTCGGCCACTCGCAGGATGCCTCCCAGACGCAAGGTGGCACCAGTTCCAACTTGGTCTGGTTTAAGAGTGCCAAGTGGGTCCTGAAAACTGACACCCAGAACAGTGGCTTGTGAGTTTTGTTTCCCAGGGAAAAAGCCTGTACAATGGTTCAGGGGCCTGAGGCCTTAAATTGCCGGGTGCCTCCTGGAATTGCGCCTCACGCAGGATGCCTCCCAGACGCAAGTTGGCACCAGTGCCAACTTGGTCTGCTTTGAGAGTGTCAAGTGGGTCCTGAAAACTGACACCCAGAACAGTGGCTTGTGAGTTTTGTTTCCCAGGGAAAAAGCCTGTACAATGGTTCAGGGTCCTGCGGCCTTAAATTGTTGGGTGCCACCTGGAATTGCGCCTCTCGCAGGATGCCTCCCAGACGCAAGGTGGCACCAGTGCCAACTTGGTCTGGTTTGAGAGTGCCAAGTGGGTCCTGAAAACTGACACCCAGAACAGTGGCTTGAGTTTTCTTTCCCAGGGAAAAAGCCTGTAAAATGGTTCAGGGTCCTGCGGCCTTAAATTGCCGGGTGCCTCCTGGAGATCCGCCTCTCACAGGATGCCTCCCAGGCGCAACATGACACCAGTGCCAACTTGGTCTGGTTTGAGAGTGCCAGGTGGCTCCTGCAAACTGACACCAACAACAGTGGCTTGTGAGTTTTGTTTCCCAGGGAAAAGGCCTGTAGAATGATTTTCGGTCCTGCGGCCTTAAATTGACGGGTGACTCCTGGAATTCCGCCTCTCGCAGGATGCCTCCCAGACGCAAGGTGGCACCAGTGCCAACTTGGTCTGGTTTGAGAGTGCCAAGTGTGTCCTGAAAACTGACACCCAGAACAGTGGCTTGTGAGTTTTGTTTCCCAGGGAAAAAGCCTGTACAATGGTTCAGGGGCCTGAGGCCTTAAATTGCTGGGTGCCTCCTGGAATTCGGACTCTCGCAGGATGCCTCCCAGACGCAAAATGACACCATTTCCAACTTGGTCTGGTTTGAGAGTGTCAAGTTGGTCCTGAAAACTGACACCTAGAACAGTGGCTTGTGAGTTTTGTTTCCCAGGGAAAAAGCCTGTATAATGGTTCAGGGTCCTGCGGCCTTAAATTGCTGGGTGCCTCCTGGAATTCGGCCTCTCGCAAGATGGCTCACAGACGCAAGGTGGCACCAGTTCCAACTTGGTAGGGTTTAAGAGTGCCAAGTGGGTCCTGAAAACTGACACCCAGAACAGTGGCTTGTGAGTTTTGTTTCCCAGGGAAAAAGCCTGTACAATGGTTCAGGGTCCTGCGGCCTTAAATTGCCGGGTGCCTCCTGGAGATCCGCCTCTCACAGGATGCCTCCCAGGCGCAACATGACACCAGTGCCAACTTAGTCTGGTTTAAGAGTGCCAAGTGGGTCCTGAAAACTGACACCCAGAACAGTGGCTTGTGAGTTTTGTTTCCCAGGGAAAAAGCCTGTACAATGGATCAGGGTCCTGCGGCCTTAAATTGCCGGGTGCCTCCTGGAATTGCGCCTCTCGCTGGATGCCTCCCAGACGCAAGGTGGCACCAGTGCCAACTTGGTCTGGTTTAAGAGTGTCAAGTGGGTCCTGAAAACTGACACCCAGAACAGTGGCTTGTGAGTTTTGTTTCCCAGGGAAAAAGCCTGTACAATGGTTCAGGGGCCTGAGGCCTTAAATTGCCGGGTGCCTCCTGGAATTTGGCCTCTTGCAGGATGCCTCCAAGACGCAAAATGGCACCATTGCCAACTTGGTCTGGTTTGAGACTGCCAGGTGGCTCCTGCAAACTGACACCCAGAACAGTGGCTTGTGAATTTTGTTTCCCAGGGAAAAAGCCTGTAGAATGGTTCAGGGTCCTGCGGACTTAAATTGCCGGGTGCCTCCTGGAATTCGGCCTCTCGCAGGATGCCTCCCAGACGCAAGGTGGCACCAGTTCCAACTTGGTCTGGTTTAAGAGTGCCAAGTGGGTCCTGAAAACTGACACCCAGAACAGTGGCTTGTGAGTTTTGTTTCCCAGGGAAAAAGCCTGTACAATGGTTCAGGGGCCTGAGGCCTTAAATTGCCGGGTGCCTCCTGGAATTCGGCCTCTCGCAGGATGCCTCCCAGACACAAGGTGGCACCAGTTCCAACTTGGTCTGGTTTAAGAGTGCCAAGTGGGTCCTGAAAACTGACACCCAGAACAGTGGCTTGTGAGTTTTGTTTCCCAGGGAAAAAGCCTGTAGAGTGGTTCAGGGTCCTGCGGACTTAAATTGCCGGGTGCCTCCTAGAGATCCGCTTCTCGCAGGATGCCTCCCAGGCGCAACATGACACCAGTTCCAACTTGGTCTGGTTTGAGAGTGCCAAGTGGGTCCTGAAAACTGACGCCCAGAACAGTGGCTTATGAGTTTTGTTTCCCAGGGAAAAAGCTTGTACAATGGTTCAGGGGCCTGCGGCCTTAAATTGCCGGGTGCCTCCTGGAATTGCGCCTCTCGCAGGATGCCTCCCAGACGCAAGGTGGCACCAGTTCCAACTTGGTCTGGTTTGAGAGTGCCAAGTGGGTCCTGAAAACTGACACCCAGAACAGTGGCTTGTGAGTTTTGTTTCCCAGGGAAAAAGCCTGTAGAATTGTTCAGGGGCCGGAAGCCTTAAATTGCCAGGTGCCGCCTGGAATTCCGCCTCTCGTAGGATGCCTCCCAGACACAAGGTGGCACCAGTTCCAACTTGGTCTGGTTTGAGAGTGCGAAGTGGGTCCTGAAAACTGACACCCAGAACAGTGGCTTGTGAGTTTTGTTTCCCAGGGAAAAAGCCTGTACCATGGTTCAGGGTCCTGCGGCCTTAAATTGCCAGGTGCCTCCTGGAATTGCGCCTCTCGCAGGATGCCTCCCAGACGCAAGGTGGCACCAGTGCCAACTTGATCTGGTTTGAGAGTGCCAGGTGGCTCCTGCAAACTGACACCCAGAACAGTGGCTTGTGAGTTTTGTTTCCCAGGGAAAAAGCCTGTACAATGGTTTATGTTAATGCCGCCTTTAATAGCCGGGTGCCACCTGGAGATCCGCCACTCGCAGGATGCCTCCCAGACGCAAGGTGGCACCAGTGCCAACTTGGTCTGGTTTGAGAGTGTCAAGTGGGTCCTGAAAACTGACACCCAGAACAGTGGCTTGTGAGTTTTGTTTCCCAGGGAAAAAGCCTGTACTGTGGTTCAGGGGCCTGCGGCCTTATATTGCCGGGTGCCTCCTGGACATCCGCCTCTCACAGGATGCCTCCCAGACGCTAAGCAACACCAGTGCCAACTTGGTCTGGTTTAAGAGTGCCAAGTGGGTCCTGCAAACTGACACCCAGAACAGTGGCTTGTGAGTTTTGTTTCCCAGGGAAAAAGCCTGTACAATGGTTCAGGGTCCTGAGGCCTTAAATTGCCGGGTGCCTCCTGGAATTGCGCCTCTCGCAGGATGCCTCCCAGACGCAAGGTGGCACTAGTGCCAAATTGGTCTGCTTTGAGAGTGTCAAGTGGGTCCTGAAAACTGACACCCAGAACAGTGGCTTGTGAGTTTTGTTTCCCAGGGAAAAAGCCTGTACAATGGTTCAGGGGCCTGCGGCCTTAAATTGCCGGGTGACTCCTGGAATTCCGCCTCTCGCAGGATGCCTGCCAGACGCAAGGTGGCACCAGTTCCAACTTGGTCTGGTTTAAGAGTGCCAAGTGGGTCCTGAAAACTGACACCCAGAACAGTGGCTTGTGAGTTTTGTTTCCCAGGGAAAAAGCCTGTACAATGGTTAAGGGTCCTGCGGCCTGAAATTGCCAGGTGCCTCCTGGAATTGCGCCTCTCGCAGGATGCCTCCCAGACGCAAGGTGGCACCAGTGCCAACTTGGTCTGGTTTGAGAGTGCCAGGTGGCTCCTGAAAACTGACACTCAGAACAGTGGCTTGTGAGTTTTGTTTCCCAGGGAAAAAGCCTGAAAAATGGTTTAGGTTAATGCCGCCTTTAATAGCCGTGTGCCACCTGGAGATCCGCCTCTCGCAGGATGCCTCCCAGACGCAAGGTGGCACCAGTGCCAACTTGGTCTTGTTTGAGAGTGCCAAGTGGGCCCTGCAAACTGACGCCCAGAACAGTGGCTTCTGAATTTTGTTTCCCAGGGAAAAAGCCTGTAGAGTGGTTTTCGGTCCTGCGGCCCTAAATTGCCGGGTGCCTCCTGGAATTCCGCATCTCGCCAGGTGTTTCCCAGACACTAAGCAACACCAGTCCCAACTTGGTCTGGTTTGAGAGTGCCAAGTGTGTCCTGGAAACTGACACCCAGAACAGTGGCTTGTGAGTTTTGTCTCCCAGGGAAAAAGCCTGTACAATGGTTCAGGGTCCTGCGGCCTTAAATTGCCGGGTGCCTCCTGGAATTGCGCCTCTCGCAGGATGCCTCCCAAATGCACGGCGGCACCAGTGCCAACTTGGTCTGCTTTGAGAGTGTCAAGTGGGTCCTGAAAACTGACACCCAGAACAGTGGCTTGTGAGTTTTCTTTCCCAGGGAAAAAGCCTGTACAATGGTTCAGGGTCCTGCGGCCTTAAATTGCCGGGTGCCTCCTGGAATTGCGCCTCTCACAGGATGCCTCCCAGACGCAAGGTGGCACCAGTGCCAACTTGGTCTGGTTTGAGAGTGCCAGGTGGCTCCTGCAAACTGACACCCAGAACAGTGGCTTGTGAGTTTTGTTTCCCAGGGAAAAAGCCTGTACAATGGTTCAGGGTCCTGCGGCCTTAAATTGCCGGGTGCCTCCTGGAATTGCGCCTCTCGCAGGATGCCTCCCAAACGCAAGGCGGCACCAGTGCCAACTTGGTCTGCTTTGAGAGTGTCAAGTGGGTCCTGCAAACTGACACCTAGAACAGTGGCTTGTGAGTTTTCTTTCCCAGGGAAAAAGCCTGTACAATGCTTCAGGGTCCTGCGGCCTTAAATTGCCGGGTGCCTCCTGGAATTGCGCCTCTCGCAGGATGCCTCCCAGACGCAAAATGGCACCAGTGCCAACTTGGTCTGGTTTGAGAGTGCCCGGTGGCTCCTGCAAACTGACACCCAGAACAGTGGCTTGTGAGTTTTGTTTCCAAGGGAAAAAGCCTGTACAATGGTTCAGGGTCCTGCGGACATAAATTGCCGGGTGCCTCCTGGAATTCGGCCACTCGCAGGATGCCTCCCAGACGCAAGGTGGCACCAGTTCCAACTTGGTCTGGTTTAAGAGTGCCAAGTGGGTCCTGAAAACTGACACCCAGAACAGTGGCTTGTGAGTTTTTTTTCCCTGGGAAAAAGCCTGTACAATGGTTCAGGGGCCTGAAACCTTAAATTGCCGGGTGCCTCCTGAAATTGCGCCTCTCGCAGGATGCCTCCCAGACGCAAGTTGGCACCAGTGCCAACTTGGTCTGCTTTGAGAGTGTCAAGTGGGTCCTGAAAACTGACACCCAGAACAGTGGCTTGTGAGTTTTGTTTCCCAGGGAAAAAGCCTGTATAATGGTTCAGGGTCCTGCGGCCTTAAATTGCCGGGTGCCTCCTGGAATTCGGCCTCTCGCAAGATGGCTCACAGACGCAAGGTGGCACCAGTTCCAACTTGGTAGGGTTTAAGAGTGCCAAGTGTGTCCTGAAAACTGACACCCAGAACAGTGGCTTGTGAGTTTTGTTTCCCAGGGAAAAAGCCTGTACAATGGTTCAGGGGCCTGCGGCCTTAAATTGCCGGGTGCCTCCTGGAGATCCGCCTCTCACAGGATGCCTCCCAGGCGCAACATGACACCAGTGCCAACTTAGTCTGGTTTAAGAGTGCCAAGTGGGTCCTGAAAACTGACACCCAGAACAGTGGCTTGTGAGTTTTGTTTCCCAGGGAAAAAGCCTGTACAATGGTTCAGGGTCCTGCGGCCCTAAATTGCCGGGTGCCTCCTGGAATTGCGCCTCTCGCAGGATGCCTCCCAGACGCAAGGTGGCACCAGTGCCAACTTGGTCTGCTTTGAGAGTGTCAAGTGGGTCCTGAAAACTGACACCCAGAACAGTGGCTTGTGAGTTTTGTTTCCCTGGGAAAAAGCCTGTACAATGGTTCAGGGGCCTGAGGCCTTAAATTGCCGGGTGCCTCCTGGAATTTGGCCTCTCGCAGGATGCCTCCAAGACGCAAAATGGCACCATTGCCAACTTGGTCTGGTTTGAGAGTGCCAGGTGGCTCCTGCAAACTGACACCCAGAACAGTGGCTTGTGAATTTTGTTTCCCAGGGAAAAAGCCTGTAGAATGGTTCAGGGTCCTGCGGACTTAAATTGCCGGGTGCCTCCTGGAATTCGGCCTCTCGCAGGATGCCTCCCAGACGCAAGGTGGCACCAGTTCCAACTTGGTCTGGTTTAAGAGTGCCAAGTGGGTCCTGAAAACTGACACCCAGAACAGTGGCTTGTGAGTTTTGTTTCCCAGGGAAAAAGCCTGTACAATGCTTCAGGGGCCTGAGGCCTTAAATTGCCGGGTGCCTCCTGGAATTCGGCCTCTCGCAGGATGCCTCCCAGACACAAGGTGGCACCAGTTCCAACTTGGTCTGGTTTAAGAGTGCCAAGTCGGTCCTGAAAACTGACACCCAGAACAGTGGCTTGTGAGTTTGGTTTACCAGGGAAAAAGCCTGTAGAAAGGTTTTGGGTCCTGCGGCCTTAAATTGCCGGGTGCCTCCTGGAATTCGGCCTCTCGCAGGATGCCTCCCAGACGCAAGGTGGCACCAGTTCCAACTTGGTCTGGTTTGAGAGTGCCAAGTGGGTCCTGAAAACTGACACCCAGAACAGTGGCTTGTGAGTTTTGTTTCCCAGGGAAAAAGCCTGTACAGTGGTTCAGGGTCCTGCGGACTTAAATTGCCGGGTGCCTCCTAGAGATCCGCCTCTCGCAGGATGCCTCCCAGGCGCAACATGACACCAGTGCCAACTTGGTCTGGTTTGAGAGTGCCAGGTGGCTCCTGCAAACTGACGCCCAGAACAGTGGCTTGTGAGTTTTGTTTCCCAGGGAAAAAGCCTGTACAATGGTTCAGGGGCCTGAGGCCTTAAATTGCCGGGTGCCTCCTGGAATTCGGCCTCTCGCAGGATGCCTCCCAGACGCAAGGTGGCACCAGTTCCAACTTGGTCTGGTTTAAGAGTGCCAAGTGGGTTATGAAAACTGACACCCAGAACAGTGGCTTGTGAGTTTTGTTTCCCTGGGAAAAAGCCGGTACAATGGTTCAGGGGCCTGAGGCCTTAAATTGCCGGGTGCCTCCTGGAATTTGGCCTCTCGCAGGATGCCTCCAAGACGCAAAATGGCACCAGTGCCAACTTGGACTGGTTTGAGAGTGCCAGGTGGCTCCTGCAAACTGCCACCCAGAACAGTGGCTTGTGAATTTTGTTTCCCAGGGAAAAAGCCTGTAGAATGGTTGAGGGTCCTGCGGACTTAAATTGCCGGGTGCCTCTTGGAATTCGGCCACTCGCAGGATGCCTCCCAGACGCAAGGTGGCACCAGTTCCAACTTGGTCTGGTTTAAGAGTGCCAAGTGGGTCCTGAAAACTGACACCCAGAACAGTGGCTTGTGAGTTTTGTTTCCCAGGGAAAAAGCCTGTACAGTGGTTCAGGGTCCTGCGGACTTAAATTGCCGGGTGCCTCCTAGAGATCCGCCTCTCGCAGGATGCCTCCCAGGCGCAACATGACACCAGTGCCAACTTGGTCTGGTTTGAGAGTGCCAGGTGGCACCTGCAAACTGACGCCCAGAACACTGGATTGTGAATTTTGTTTCCCAGGGAAAAAGCCTGTACAATGGTTCTGGGGCCTGCGGCCTTCAATTGCCGGGTGCCTCCTGGAATTCGGCCTCTTGCAGGATGCCTCCCAGACGCAAGGTGGCACCAGTTCCAAATTGGTCTGGTTTGAGAGTGCCAAGTGGGTCCTGAAAACTGACACCCAGAACAGTGGCTTGTGAGTTTTGTTTCCCAGGGAAAAAGCCTGTACAATGGTTCAGGGTCCTGCAGCCTTAAATTGCCGGGTGCCTCCTGGAATTGCGCCTCTCGCAGGATGCCTCCAAGACGCAAAATGGCACCAGTGCCAACTTGGTCTGGTTCGAGAGTGCCAGGTGGCTCCTGCAAACTGACACCCAGAACAGTGGCTTGTGAGTTTTGTTTCCCAGGGAAAAAGCCTGTACAATGGTTCAGGGTCCTGCGGACATAAATTGCCGGGTGCCTCCTAGAATTCGGCCACTCGCAGGATGCCTCCCAGACGCAAGGTGGCACCAGTTCCAACTTGGTCTGGTTTAAGAGTGCCAAGTGGGTCCTGAAAACTGACACCCAGAACAGTGGCTTGTGAGTTTTGTTTCCCTGGGAAAAAGCCTGTACAATGGTTCAGGGGCCTGAGGCCTTAAATTGCCGGGTGCCTCCTGAAATTGCGCCTCTCGCAGGATGCCTCCCAGACGCAAGTTGGCACCAGTGCCAACTTGGTCTGCTTTGAGAGTGTCAAGTGGGTCCTGAAAACTGACACCCAGAACAGTGGCTTGTGAGTTTTGTTTCCCAGGGAAAAAGCCTGTATAATGGTTCAGGGTCCTGCGGCCTTAAATTGCTGGGTGACTCCTGGAATTCGGCCTCTCACAGGATGCCTCCCAGGCGCAACATGACACCAGTGCCAACTTGGTCTGCTTTGAGAGTGTCAAGTGGGTCCTGAAAACTGACACCCAGAACAGTGGCTTGTGAGTTTTGTTTCCCAGGGAAAAAGCCTGTATAATGGTTCAGGGTCCTGCGGCCTTAAATTGCCGGGTGCCTCCTGGAATTCGGCCTCTCGCAAGATGGCTCACAGACGCAAGGTGGCACCAGTTCCAACTTGGTAGGGTTTAAGAGTGCCAAGTGTGTCCTGAAAACTGACACCCAGAACAGTGGCTTGTGAGTTTTGTTTCCCAGGGAAAAAGCCTGTACAATGGTTCAGGGGCCTGCGGCCTTAAATTGCCGGGTGCCTCCTGGAGATCCGCCTCTCACAGGATGCCTCCCAGGCGCAACATGACACCAGTGCCAACTTAGTCTGGTTTAAGAGTGCCAAGTGGGTCCTGAAAACTGACACCCAGAACAGTGGCTTGTGAGTTTTGTTTCCCAGGGAAAAAGCCTGTACAATGGTTCAGGGTCCTGCGGCCCTAAATTGCCGGGTGCCTCCTGGAATTGCGCCTCTCGCAGGATGCCTCCCAGACGCAAGGTGGCACCAGTGCCAACTTGGTCTGCTTTGAGAGTGTCAAGTGGGTCCTGAAAACTGACACCCAGAACAGTGGCTTGTGAGTTTTGTTTCCCTGGGAAAAAGCCTGTACAATGGGTCAGGGGCCTGAGGCCTTAAATTGCCGGGTGCCTCCTGGAATTTGGCCTCTCGCAGGATGCCTCCAAGACGCAAAATGGCACCATTGCCAACTTGGTCTGGTTTGAGAGTGCCAGGTGGCTCCTGCAAACTGACACCCAGAACAGTGGCTTGTGAATTTTGTTTCCCAGGGAAAAAGCCTGTAGAATGGTTCAGGGTCCTGCGGACTTAAATTGCCGGGTGCCTCCTGGAATTCGGCCTCTCGCAGGATGCCTCCCAGACGCAAGGTGGCACCAGTTCCAACTTGGTCTGGTTTAAGAGTGCCAAGTGGGTCCTGAAAACTGACACCCAGAACAGTGGCTTGTGAGTTTTGTTTCCCAGGGAAAAAGCCTGTACAATGCTTCAGGGGCCTGAGGCCTTAAATTGCCGGGTGCCTCCTGGAATTCGGCCTCTCGCAGGATGCCTCCCAGACACAAGGTGGCACCAGTTCCAACTTGGTCTGGTTTAAGAGTGCCAAGTCGGTCCTGAAAACTGACACCCAGAACAGTGGCTTGTGAGTTTGGTTTACCAGGGAAAAAGCCTGTAGAAAGGTTTTGGGTCCTGCGGCCTTAAATTGCCGGGTGCCTCCTGGAATTCGGCCTCTCGCAGGATGCCTCCCAGACGCAAGGTGGCACCAGTTCCAACTTGGTCTGGTTTGAGAGTGCCAAGTGGGTCCTGAAAACTGACACCCAGAACAGTGGCTTGTGAGTTTTGTTTCCCAGGGAAAAAGCCTGTACAATGGTTCAGGGGCCTGCGGCCTTAAATTGCCGGGTGCCTCCTGGAGATCCGCCTCTCACAGGATGCCTCCCAGGCGCAACATGACACCAGTGCCAACTTAGTCTGGTTTAAGAGTGCCAAGTGGGTCCTGAAAACTGACACCCAGAACAGTGGCTTGTGAGTTTTGTTTCCCAGGGAAAAAGCCTGTACAATGGTTCAGGGTCCTGCGGCCCTAAATTGCCGGGTGCCTCCTGGAATTGCGCCTCTCGCAGGATGCCTCCCAGACGCAAGGTGGCACCAGTGCCAACTTGGTCTGCTTTGAGAGTGTCAAGTGGGTCCTGAAAACTGACACCCAGAACAGTGGCTTGTGAGTTTTGTTTCCCTGGGAAAAAGCCTGTACAATGGTTCAGGGGCCTGAGGCCTTAAATTGCCGGGTGCCTCCTGGAATTGGGCCTCTCGCAGGATGCCTCCAAGACGCAAAATGGCACCATTGCCAACTTGGTCTGGTTTGAGAGTGCCAGGTGGCTCCTGCAAACTGACACCCAGAACAGTGGCTTGTGAATTTTGTTTCCCAGGGAAAAAGCCTGTAGAATGGTTCAGGGTCCTGCGGACTTAAATTGCCGGGTGCCTCCTGGAATTCGGCCTCTCGCAGGATGCCTCCCAGACGCAAGGTGGCACCAGTTCCAACTTGGTCTGGTTTAAGAGTGCCAAGTGGGTCCTGAAAACTGACACCCAGAACAGTGGCTTGTGAGTTTTGTTTCCCAGGGAAAAAGCCTGTACAATGCTTCAGGGGCCTGAGGCCTTAAATTGCCGGGTGCCTCCTGGAATTCGGCCTCTCGCAGGATGCCTCCCAGACACAAGGTGGCACCAGTTCCAACTTGGTCTGGTTTAAGAGTGCCAAGTCGGTCCTGAAAACTGACACCCAGAACAGTGGCTTGTGAGTTTGGTTTACCAGGGAAAAAGCCTGTAGAAAGGTTTTGGGTCCTGCGGCCTTAAATTGCCGGGTGCCTCCTGGAATTCGGCCTCTCGCAGGATGCCTCCCAGACGCAAGGTGGCACCAGTTCCAACTTGGTCTGGTTTGAGAGTGCCAAGTGGGTCCTGAAAACTGACACCCAGAACAGTGGCTTGTGAGTTTTGTTTCCCAGGGAAAAAGCCTGTACAGTGTTTCAGGGTCCTGCGGACTTAAATTGCCGGGTGCCTCCTAGAGATCCGCCTCTCGCAGGATGCCTCCCAGGCGCAACATGACACCAGTGCCAACTTGGTCTGGTTTGAGAGTGCCAGGTGGCTCCTGCAAACTGACGCCCAGAACAGTGGCTTGTGAGTTTTGTTTCCCAGGGAAAAAGCCTGTACAATGGTTCAGGGGCCTGAGGCCTTAAATTGCCGGGTGCCTCCTGGAATTCGGCCTCTCGCAGGATGCCTCCCAGACGCAAGGTGGCACCAGTTCCAACTTGGTCTGGTTTAAGAGTGCCAAGTGGGTTATGAAAACTGACACCCAGAACAGTGGCTTGTGAGTTTTGTTTCCCTGGGAAAAAGCCGGTACAATGGTTCAGGGGCCTGAGGCCTTAAATTGCCGGGTGCCTCCTGGAATTTGGCCTCTCGCAGGATGCCTCCAAGACGCAAAATGGCACCAGTGCCAACTTGGACTGGTTTGAGAGTGCCAGGTGGCTCCTGCAAACTGCCACCCAGAACAGTGGCTTGTGAATTTTGTTTCCCAGGGAAAAAGCCTGTAGAATGGTTGAGGGTCCTGCGGACTTAAATTGCCGGGTGCCTCTTGGAATTCGGCCACTCGCAGGATGCCTCCCAGACGCAAGGTGGCACCAGTTCCAACTTGGTCTGGTTTAAGAGTGCCAAGTGGGTCCTGAAAACTGACACCCAGAACAGTGGCTTGTGAGTTTTGTTTCCCAGGGAAAAAGCCTGTACAGTGGTTCAGGGTCCTGCGGACTTAAATTGCCGGGTGCCTCCTAGAGATCCGCCTCTCGCAGGATGCCTCCCAGGCGCAACATGACACCAGTGCCAACTTGGTCTGGTTTGAGAGTGCCAGGTGGCACCTGCAAACTGACGCCCAGAACACTGGCTTGTGAATTTTGTTTCCCAGGGAAAAAGCCTGTACAATGGTTCTGGGGCCTGCGGCCTTCAATTGCCGGGTGCCTCCTGGAATTCGGCCTCTTGCAGGATGCCTCCCAGACGCAAGGTGGCACCAGTTCCAAATTGGTCTGGTTTGAGAGTGCCAAGTGGGTCCTGAAAACTGACACCCAGAACAGTGGCTTGTGAGTTTTGTTTCCCAGGGAAAAAGCCTGTACAATGGTTCAGGGTCCTGCAGCCTTAAATTGCCGGGTGCCTCCTGGAATTGCGCCTCTCGCAGGATGCCTCCAAGACGCAAAATGGCACCAGTGCCAACTTGGTCTGGTTCGAGAGTGCCAGGTGGCTCCTGCAAACTGACACCCAGAACAGTGGCTTGTGAGTTTTGTTTCCCAGGGAAAAAGCCTGTACAATGGTTCAGGGTCCTGCGGACATAAATTGCCGGGTGCCTCCTAGAATTCGGCCACTCGCAGGATGCCTCCCAGACGCAAGGTGGCACCAGTTCCAACTTGGTCTGGTTTAAGAGTGCCAAGTGGGTCCTGAAAACTGACACCCAGAACAGTGGCTTGTGAGTTTTGTTTCCCTGGGAAAAAGCCTGTACAATGGTTCAGGGGCCTGAGGCCTTAAATTGCCGGGTGCCTCCTGAAATTGCGCCTCTCGCAGGATGCCTCCCAGACGCAAGTTGGCACCAGTGCCAACTTGGTCTGCTTTGAGAGTGTCAAGTGGGTCCTGAAAACTGACACCCAGAACAGTGGCTTGTGAGTTTTGTTTCCCAGGGAAAAAGCCTGTATAATGGTTCAGGGTCCTGCGGCCCTAAATTGCTGGGTGACTCCTGGAATTCGGCCTCTCACAGGATGCCTCCCAGGCGCAACATGACACCAGTGCCAACTTGGTCTGGTTTAAGAGTGCCAAGTGGGTCCTGAAAACTGACACCCAGAACAGTGGCTTGTGAGTTTTGTTTCCCAGGGAAAAAGCCTGTACAATGGTTCAGGGGCCTGCGGCCTTAAATTGCCGGGTGCCTCCTGGAGATCCGCCTCTCACAGGATGCCTCCCAGGCGCAACATGACACCAGTGCCAACTTGGTCTGGTTTGAGAGTGCCAAGTGGCTCCTGCAAACTGACACCCAGAACAGTGGCTTGTGAGTTTTGTTTCCCAGGGAAAAAGCCTGTACAATGGTTCAGGGTCCTGCGGACATAAATTGCCGGGTGCCTCCTAGAATTCGGCCACTCGCAGGATGCCTCCCAGACGCAAGGTGGCACCAGTTCCAACTTGGTCTGGTTTAAGAGTGCCAAGTGGGTCCTGAAAACTGACACCCAGAACAGTGGCTTGTGAGTTTTGTTTCCCTGGGAAAAAGCCTGTACAATGGTTCAGGGGCCTGAGGCCTTAAATTGCCGGGTGCCTCCTGAAATTGCGCCTCTCGCAGGATGCCTCCCAGACGCAAGTTGGCACCAGTGCCAACTTGGTCTGCTTTGAGAGTGTCAAGTGGGTCCTGAAAACTGACACCCAGAACAGTGGCTTGTGAGTTTTGTTTCCCAGGGAAAAAGCCTGTATAATGGTTCAGGGTCCTGCGGCCTTAAATTGCTGGGTGACTCCTGGAATTCGGCCTCTCACAGGATGCCTCCCAGGCGCAACATGACACCAGTGCCAACTTGGTCTGGTTTAAGAGTGCCAAGTGGGTCCTGAAAACTGACACCCAGAACAGTGGCTTGTGAGTTTTGTTTCCCAGGGAAAAAGCCTGTACAATGGTTCAGGGGCCTGCGGCCTTAAATTGCCGGGTGCCTCCTGGAGATCCGCCTCTCACAGGATGCCTCCCAGGCGCAACATGACACCAGTGCCAACTTGGTCTGGTTTGAGAGTGCCAAGTGGGTCCTGAAAACTGACACCCAGAACAGTGGCTTGTGAGTTTTGTTTCCCAGGGAAAAAGCCTGTACAATGGTTCAGGGTCCTGCGGCCTTAAATTGCCGGGTGCCTCCTGGAATTGCGCCTCTCGCAGGATGCCTCCCAGACGCAAGGTGGCACCAGTGCCAACTTGGTCTGCTTTGAGAGTGTCAAGTGGGTCCTGAAAACTGACACCCAGAACAGTGGCTTGTGAGTTTTGTTTCCCTGGGAAAAAGCCTGTACAATGGTTCAGGGGCCTGAGGCCTTAAATTGCCGGGTGCCTCCTGGAATTTGGCCTCTCGCAGGATGCCTCCAAGACGCAAAATGGCACCATTGCCAACTTGGTCTGGTTTGAGAGTGTCAAGTTGGTCCTGAAAACTGACAGCTAGAACAGTGGCTTGTGAGTTTTGTTTCCCAGGGAAAAAGCCTGTATAATGGTTCAGGGTCCTGCGGCCTTAAATTGCCGGGTGCCTCCTGGAATTCGGCCTCTCGCAAGATGGCTCACAGACGCAAGGTGGCACCAGTTCCAACTTGGTAGGGTTTAAGAGTGCCAAGTGGGTCCTGAAAACTGACACCCAGAACAGTGGCTTGTGAGTTTTGTTTCCCAGGGAAAAAGCCTGTACAATGGTTCAGGGTCCTGCGGACATAAATTGCCGGGTGCCTCCTGGAATTCGGCCACTCGCAGGATGCCTCCCAGACGCAAGGTGGCACCAGTTCCAACTTGGTCTGGTTTAAGAGTGCCAAGTGGGTCCTGAAAACTGACACCCAGAACAGTGGCTTGTGAGTTTTGTTTCCCTGGGAAAAAGCCTGTACAATGGTTCAGGGGCCTGAGGCCTTAAATTGCCGGGTGCCTCCTGAAATTGCGCCTCTCGCAGGATGCCTCCCAGACGCAAGTTGGCACCAGTGCCAACTTGGTCTGCTTTGAGAGTGTCAAGTGGGTCCTGAAAACTGACACCCAGAACAGTGGCTTGTGAGTTTTGTTTCCCAGGGAAAAAGCCTGTATAATGGTTCAGGGTCCTGCGGCCTTAAATTGCTGGGTGACTCCTGGAATTCGGCCTCTCACAGGATGCCTCCCAGGCGCAACATGACACCAGTGCCAACTTGGTCTGGTTTAAGAGTGCCAAGTGGGTCCTGAAAACTGACACCCAGAACAGTGGCTTGTGAGTTTTGTTTCCCAGGGAAAAAGCCTGTACAATGGTTCAGGGGCCTGCGGCCTTAAATTGCCGGGTGCCTCCTGGAGATCCGCCTCTCACAGGATGCCTCCCAGGCGCAACATGACACCAGTGCCAACTTGGTCTGGTTTGAGAGTGCCAAGTGGGTCCTGAAAACTGACACCCAGAACAGTGGCTTGTGAGTTTTGTTTCCCAGGGAAAAAGCCTGTACAATGGTTCAGGGTCCTGCGGCCTTAAATTGCCGGGTGCCTCCTGGAATTGCGCCTCTCGCAGGATGCCTCCCAGACGCAAGGTGGCACCAGTGCCAACTTGGTCTGCTTTGAGAGTGTCAAGTGGGTCCTGAAAACTGACACCCAGAACAGTGGCTTGTGAGTTTTGTTTCCCTGGGAAAAAGCCTGTACAATGGTTCAGGGGCCTGAGGCCTTAAATTGCCGGGTGCCTCCTGGAATTTGGCCTCTCGCAGGATGCCTCCAAGACGCAAAATGGCACCATTGCCAACTTGGTCTGGTTTAAGAGTGCCAAGTGTGTCCTGAAAACTGACACCCAGAACAGTGGCTTGTGAGTTTTGTTTCCCAGGGAAAAAGCCTGTACAATGGTTCAGGGGCCTGAGGCCTTAAATTGCTGGGTGCCTCCTGGAATTCCGACTCTCGCAGGATGCCTCCCAGACGCAAAATGACACCATTTCCAACTTGGTCTGGTTTGAGAGTGTCAAGTTGGTCCTGAAAACTGACACCTAGAACAGTGGCTTGTGAGTTTTGTTTCCCAGGGAAAAAGCCTGTATAATGGTTCAGGGTCCTGCGGCCTTAAATTGCCGGGTGCCTCCTGGAATTCGGCCTCTCGCAAGATGGCTCACAGACGCAAGGTGGCACCAGTTCCAACTTGGTAGGGTTTAAGAGTGCCAAGTGGGTCCTGAAAACTGACACCCAGAACAGTGGCTTGTGAGTTTTGTTTCCCAGGGAAAAAGCCTGTACAATGGTTCAGGGTCCTGCGGCCTTAAATTGCCGGGTGCCTCCTGGAATTCCGCCTCTTGCAGGATGCCTCCCAGACGCAAGGTGGCACCAGTGCCAACTTGGTCTGGTTTGAGAGTGCCAAGTGGTTCCTGCAATCTGACACCAAGAACAGTGGCTTGTGAGTTTTGTTTCCCAGGGAAAAAGCCTGTACAATGGTTCAGGGTCCTGCGGCCTTAAATTGCCGGGTGCCTCCTGGAATTCCGCATCTCGCCAGGTGTTTCCCAGACGCTAAGCAACACCAGTGCCAACTTGGTCTGGTTGGAGAGTGCTAAGTGTGTCCTGGAAACTGACACCCAGAACAGTGGCTTGTGAGTTTTGTTTCCCAGGGAAAAAGCCTGTACAATGGTTCAGGGGCCTGAGGCCTTAAATTGCCGGGTGCCTCCTGGAATTGCGCCTCTCGCAGGATGCCTCCCAGACGCAAGTTGGCACCAGTGCCAACTTGGTCTGCTTTGAGAGTGTCAAGTGGGTCCTGAAAACTGACACCCAGAACAGTGGCTTGTGAGTTTTGTTTCCCAGGGAAAAAGCCTGTACAATGGTTCAGGGTCCTGCGGCCTTAAATTGTTGGGTGCCACCTGGAATTGCGCCTCTCGCAGGATGCCTCCCAGACGCAAGGTGGCACCAGTGCCAACTTGGTCTGGTTTGAGAGTGCCAAGTGGGTCCTGAAAACTGACACCCAGAACAGTGGCTTGTGAGTTTTCTTTCCCAGGGAAAAAGCCTGTACAATGGTTCAGGGTCCTGCGGCCTTAAATTGCCGGGTGCCTCCTGGAGATCCGCCTCTCACAGGATGCCTCCCAGGCGCAACATGACACCAGTGCCAACTTGGTCTGGTTTGAGAGTGCCAGGTGGCTCCTGCAAACTGACACCAACAACAGTGGCTTGTGAGTTTTGTTTCCCAGGGAAAAGGCCTGTAGAATGATTTTCGGTCCTGCGGCCTTAAATTGACGGGTGACTCCTGGAATTCCGCCTCTCGCAGGATGCCTCCCAGACGCAAGGTGGCACCAGTGCCAACTTGGTCTGGTTTGAGAGTGCCAAGTGTGTCCTGAAAACTGACACCCAGAACAGTGGCTTGTGAGTTTTGTTTCCCAGGGAAAAAGCCTGTACAATGGTTCAGGGGCCTGAGGCCTTAAATTGCTGGGTGCCTCCTGGAATTCGGACTCTCGCAGGATGCCTCCCAGACGCAAAATGACACCATTTCCAACTTGGTCTGGTTTGAGAGTGTCAAGTTGGTCCTGAAAACTGACACCTAGAACAGTGGCTTGTGAGTTTTGTTTCCCAGGGAAAAAGCCTGTATAATGGTTCAGGGTCCTGCGGCCTTAAATTGCCGGGTGCCTCCTAGAATTCGGCCTCTCGCAAGATGGCTCACAGACGCAAGGTGGCACCAGTTCAAACTTGGTAGGGTTTAAGAGTGCCAAGTGGGTCCTGAAAACTGACACCCAGAACAGTGGCTTGTGAGTTTTGTTTCCCAGGGAAAAAGCCTGTACAATGGTTCAGGGGCCTGCGGCCTTAAATTGCCGGGTGCCTCCTGGAGATCCGCCTCTCACAGGATGCCTCCCAGGCGCAACATGACACCAGTGCCAACTTAGTCTGGTTTAAGAGTGCCAAGTGGGTCCTGAAAACTGACACCCAGAACAGTGGCTTGTGAGTTTTGTTTCCCAGGGAAAAAGCCGGTACAATGGTTCAGGGTCCTGCGGCCTTAAATTGCCGGGTGCCTCCTGGAATTGCGCCTCTCGCAGGATGCCTCCCAGACGCAAGGTGGCACCAGTGCCAACTTGGTCTGCTTTGAGAGTGTCAAGTGGGTCCTGAAAACTGACACCCAGAACAGTGGCTTGTGAGTTTTATTTCCCTGGGAAAAAGCCTGTACAATGGTTCAGGGGCCTGAGGCCTTAAATTGCCGGGTGCCTCCTGGAATTGGGCCTCTCGCAGGATGCCTCCAAGACGCAAAATGGCACCATTGCCAACTTGGTCTGGTTTGAGAGTGCCAGGTGGCTCCTGCAAACTGACACCCAGAACAGTGGCTTGTGAATTTTGTTTCCCAGGGAAAAAGCCTGTACAATGGTTCAGGGTCCTGCGGCCTTAAATTGCCGGGTGCCTCCTGGAATTCCGCATCTCGCCAGGTGTTTCCCAGACGCTAAGCAACACCAGTGCCAACTTGGTCTGGTTTGAGAGTGCTAAGTGTGTCCTGCAAACTGACACCCAGAACAGTGGCTTGTGAGTTTTGTTTCCCAGGGAAAAAGCCTGTACAATGGTTCAGGGTCCTGCGGCCTTAAATTGCCGGGTGCCTCCTGGAATTGCGCCTCTCGCAGGATGCCTCCCAAACGCAAGGCGGCACCAGTGCCAACTTGGTCTGCTTTGAGAGTGTCAAGTGGGTCCTGCAAACTGACACCCAGAACAGTGGCTTGTGAGTTTTCTTTCCCAGGGAAAAAGCCTGTACAATGGTTCAGGGGCCTGCGGACATAAATTGCCGGGTGCCTCCTGGAATTCGGCCACTCGCAGGATGCCTCCCAGACGCAAGGTGGCACCAGTGCCAACTTGGTCTGCTTTGAGAGTGTCAAGTGGGTCCTGAAAACTGACACCCAGAACAGTGGCTTGTGAGTTTTGTTTCCCAGGGAAAAAGCCTGTACAATGGTTCAGGGTCCTGCGGCCTTAAATTGTTGGGTGCCACCTGGAATTGCGCCTCTCGCAGGATGCCTCCCAGACGCAAGGTGGCACCAGTGCCAACTTGGCCTGGTTTGAGAGTGCCAAGTGGGTCCTGAAAACTGACACCCAGAACAGTGGCTTGTGAGTTTTGTTTCCCAGGGAAAAAGCCTGTACAATGGTTCAGGGTCCTGCGGCCTTAAATTGCCGGGTGCCTCCTGGAATTGCGCCTCTCGCTGGATGCCTCCCAGACGCAAGGTGGCACCAGTGCCAACTTGGTCTGGTTTAAGAGTGTCAAGTGGGTCCTGAAAACTGACACCCAGAACAGTGGCTTGTGAGTTTTGTTTCCCAGGGAAAAAGCCTGTACAATGGTTCAGGGGCCTGAGGCCTTAAATTGCCGGGTGCCTCCTGGAATTTGGCCTCTTGCAGGATGCCTCCAAGACGCAAAATGGCACCATTGCCAACTTGGTCTGGTTTGAGACTGCCAGGTGGCTCCTGCAAACTGACACCCAGAACAGTGGCTTGTGAATTTTGTTTCCCAGGGAAAAAGCCTGTAGAATGGTTCAGGGTCCTGCGGACTTAAATTGCCGGGTGCCTCCTGGAATTCGGCCTCTCGCAGGATGCCTCCCAGACGCAAGTTGGCACCAGTTCCAACTTGGTCTGGTTTAAGAGTGCCAAGTGGGTCCTGAAAACTGACACCCAGAACAGTGGCTTGTGAGTTTTGTTTCCCAGGGAAAAAGCCTGTACAATGGTTCAGGGGCCTGAGGCCTTAAATTGCCGGGTGCCTCCTGGAATTCGGCCTCTCGCAGGATGCCTCCCAGACACAAGGTGGCACCAGTTCCAACTTGGTCTGGTTTAAGAGTGCCAAGTGGGTCCTGAAAACTGACACCCAGAACAGTGGCTTGTGAGTTTTGTTTCCCAGGGAAAAAGCCTGTAGAGTGGTTCAGGGTCCTGCGGACTTAAATTGCCGGGTGCCTCCTAGAGATCCGCTTCTCGCAGGATGCCTCCCAGGCGCAACATGACACCAGTTCCAACTTGGTCTGGTTTGAGAGTGCCAAGTGGGTCCTGAAAACTGACGCCCAGAACAGTGGCTTATGAGTTTTGTTTCCCAGGGAAAAAGCTTGTACAATGGTTCAGGGGCCTGCGGCCTTAAATTGCCGGGTGCCTCCTGGAATTGCGCCTCTCGCAGGATGCCTCCCAGACGCAAGGTGGCACCAGTTCCAACTTGGTCTGGTTTGAGAGTGCCAAGTGGGTCCTGAAAACTGACACCCAGAACAGTGGCTTGTGAGTTTTGTTTCCCAGGGAAAAAGCCTGTAGAATTGTTCAGGGGCCTGAAGCCTTAAATTGCCAGGTGCCGCCTGGAATTCCGCCTCTCGTAGGATGCCTCCCAGACACAAGGTGGCACCAGTTCCAACTAGGTCTGGTTTGAGAGTGCCAAGTGGGTCCTGAAAACTGACACCCAGAACAGTGGCTTGTGAGTTTTGTTTCCCAGGGAAAAAGCCTGTACCATGGTTCAGGGTCCTGCGGCCTTAAATTGCCAGGTGCCTCCTGGAATTGCGCCTCTCGCAGGATGCCTCCCAGACGCAAGGTGGCACCAGTGCCAACTTGATCTGGTTTGAGAGTGCCAGGTGTCTCCTGCAAACTGACACCCAGAACAGTGGCTTGTGAGTTTTGTTTCCCAGGGAAAAAGCCTGTACAATGGTTTATGTTAATGCCGCCTTTAATAGCCGGGTGCCACCTGGAGATCCGCCACTCGCAGGATGCCTCCCAGACGCAAGGTGGCACCAGTGCCAACTTGGTCTGGTTTGAGAGTGTCAAGTGGGTCCTGAAAACTGACACCCAGAACAGTGGCTTGTGAGTTTTGTTTCCCAGGGAAAAAGCCTGTACTGTGGTTCAGGGGCCTGCGGCCTTATATTGCCGGGTGCCTCCTGGACATCCGCCTCTCACAGGATGCCTCCCAGACGCTAAGCAACACCAGTGCCAACTTGGTCTGGTTTAAGAGTGCCAAGTGGGTCCTGCAAACTGACACCCAGAACAGTGGCTTGTGAGTTTTGTTTCCCAGGGAAAAAGCCTGTACAATGGTTCAGGGTCCTGCGGCCTTAAATTGTTGGGTGCCACCTGGAATTGCGCCTCTCGCAGGATGCCTCCCAGACGCAAGGTGGCACCAGTGCCAACTTGGTCTGGTTTGAGAGTGCCAAGTGGGTCCTGAAAACTGACACCCAGAACAGTGGCTTGTGAGTTTTCTTTCCCAGGGAAAAAGCCTGTACAATGGTTCAGGGTCCTGCGGCCTTAAATTGCCGGGTGCCTCCTGGAGATCCGCCTCTCACAGGATGCCTCCCAGGCGCAACATGACACCAGTGCCAACTTGGTCTGGTTTGAGAGTGCCAGGTGGCTCCTGCAAACTGACACCAACAACAGTGGCTTGTGAGTTTTGTTTCCCAGGGAAAAGGCCTGTAGAATGATTTTCGGTCCTGCGGCCTTAAATTGACGGGTGACTCCTGGAATTCCGCCTCTCGCAGGATGCCTCCCAGACGCAAGGTGGCACCAGTGCCAACTTGGTCTGGTTTGAGAGTGCCAAGTGTGTCCTGAAAACTGACACCCAGAACAGTGGCTTGTGAGTTTTGTTTCCCAGGGAAAAAGCCTGTACAATGGTTCAGGGGCGTGAGGCCTTAAATTGCTGGGTGCCTCCTGGAATTCGGACTCTCGCAGGATGCCTCCCAGACGCAAAATGACACCATTTCCAACTTGGTCTGGTTTGAGAGTGTCAAGTTGGTCCTGAAAACTGACACCTAGAACAGTGGCTTGTGAGTTTTGTTTCCCAGGGAAAAAGCCTGTATAATGGTTCAGGGTCCTGCGGCCTTAAATTGCCGGGTGCCTCCTAGAATTCGGCCTCTCGCAAGATGGCTCACAGACGCAAGGTGGCACCAGTTCAAACTTGGTAGGGTTTAAGAGTGCCAAGTGGGTCCTGAAAACTGACACCCAGAACAGTGGCTTGTGAGTTTTGTTTCCCAGGGAAAAAGCCTGTACAATGGTTCAGGGGCCTGCGGCCTTAAATTGCCGGGTGCCTCCTGGAGATCCGCCTCTCACAGGATGCCTCCCAGGCGCAACATGACACCAGTGCCAACTTAGTCTGGTTTAAGAGTGCCAAGTGGGTCCTGAAAACTGACACCCAGAACAGTGGCTTGTGAGTTTTGTTTCCCAGGGAAAAAGCCGGTACAATGGTTCAGGGTCCTGCGGCCTTAAATTGCCGGGTGCCTCCTGGAATTGCGCCTCTCGCAGGATGCCTCCCAGACGCAAGGTGGCACCAGTGCCAACTTGGTCTGCTTTGAGAGTGTCAAGTGGGTCCTGAAAACTGACACCCAGAACAGTGGCTTGTGAGTTTTATTTCCCTGGGAAAAAGCCTGTACAATGGTTCAGGGGCCTGAGGCCTTAAATTGCCGGGTGCCTCCTGGAATTGGGCCTCTCGCAGGATGCCTCCAAGACGCAAAATGGCACCATTGCCAACTTGGTCTGGTTTGAGAGTGCCAGGTGGCTCCTGCAAACTGACACCCAGAACAGTGGCTTGTGAATTTTGTTTCCCAGGGAAAAAGCCTGTACAATGGTTCAGGGTCCTGCGGCCTTAAATTGCCGGGTGCCTCCTGGAATTCCGCATCTCGCCAGGTGTTTCCCAGACGCTAAGCAACACCAGTGCCAACTTGGTCTGGTTTGAGAGTGCTAAGTGTGTCCTGCAAACTGACACCCAGAACAGTGGCTTGTGAGTTTTGTTTCCCAGGGAAAAAGCCTGTACAATGGTTCAGGGTCCTGCGGCCTTAAATTGCCGGGTGCCTCCTGGAATTGCGCCTCTCGCAGGATGCCTCCCAAACGCAAGGCGGCACCAGTGCCAACTTGGTCTGCTTTGAGAGTGTCAAGTGGGTCCTGCAAACTGACACCCAGAACAGTGGCTTGTGAGTTTTCTTTCCCAGGGAAAAAGCCTGTACAATGGTTCAGGGGCCTGCGGACATAAATTGCCGGGTGCCTCCTGGAATTCGGCCACTCGCAGGATGCCTCCCAGACGCAAGGTGGCACCAGTGCCAACTTGGTCTGCTTTGAGAGTGTCAAGTGGGTCCTGAAAACTGACACCCAGAACAGTGGCTTGTGAGTTTTGTTTCCCAGGGAAAAAGCCTGTACAATGGTTCAGGGTCCTGCGGCCTTAAATTGTTGGGTGCCACCTGGAATTGCGCCTCTCGCAGGATGCCTCCCAGACGCAAGGTGGCACCAGTGCCAACTTGGCCTGGTTTGAGAGTGCCAAGTGGGTCCTGAAAACTGACACCCAGAACAGTGGCTTGTGAGTTTTGTTTCCCAGGGAAAAAGCCTGTACAATGGTTCAGGGTCCTGCGGCCTTAAATTGCCGGGTGCCTCCTGGAATTGCGCCTCTCGCTGGATGCCTCCCAGACGCAAGGTGGCACCAGTGCCAACTTGGTCTGGTTTAAGAGTGTCAAGTGGGTCCTGAAAACTGACACCCAGAACAGTGGCTTGTGAGTTTTGTTTCCCAGGGAAAAAGCCTGTACAATGGTTCAGGGGCCTGAGGCCTTAAATTGCCGGGTGCCTCCTGGAATTTGGCCTCTTGCAGGATGCCTCCAAGACGCAAAATGGCACCATTGCCAACTTGGTCTGGTTTGAGACTGCCAGGTGGCTCCTGCAAACTGACACCCAGAACAGTGGCTTGTGAATTTTGTTTCCCAGGGAAAAAGCCTGTAGAATGGTTCAGGGTCCTGCGGACTTAAATTGCCGGGTGCCTCCTGGAATTCGGCCTCTCGCAGGATGCCTCCCAGACGCAAGGTGGCACCAGTTCCAACTTGGTCTGGTTTAAGAGTGCCAAGTGGGTCCTGAAAACTGACACCCAGAACAGTGGCTTGTGAGTTTTGTTTCCCAGGGAAAAAGCCTGTACAATGGTTCAGGGGCCTGAGGCCTTAAATTGCCGGGTGCCTCCTGGAATTCGGCCTCTCGCAGGATGCCTCCCAGACACAAGGTGGCACCAGTTCCAACTTGGTCTGGTTTAAGAGTGCCAAGTGGGTCCTGAAAACTGACACCCAGAACAGTGGCTTGTGAGTTTTGTTTCCCAGGGAAAAAGCCTGTAGAGTGGTTCAGGGTCCTGCGGACTTAAATTGCCGGGTGCCTCCTAGAGATCCGCTTCTCGCAGGATGCCTCCCAGGCGCAACATGACACCAGTTCCAACTTGGTCTGGTTTGAGAGTGCCAAGTGGGTCCTGAAAACTGACGCCCAGAACAGTGGCTTATGAGTTTTGTTTCCCAGGGAAAAAGCTTGTACAATGGTTCAGGGGCCTGCGGCCTTAAATTGCCGGGTGCCTCCTGGAATTGCGCCTCTCGCAGGATGCCTCCCAGACGCAAGGTGGCACCAGTTCCAACTTGGTCTGGTTTGAGAGTGCCAAGTGGGTCCTGAAAACTGACACCCAGAACAGTGGCTTGTGAGTTTTGTTTCCCAGGGAAAAAGCCTGTAGAATTGTTCAGGGGCCTGAAGCCTTAAATTGCCAGGTGCCGCCTGGAATTCCGCCTCTCGTAGGATGCCTCCCAGACACAAGGTGGCACCAGTTCCAACTAGGTCTGGTTTGAGAGTGCCAAGTGGGTCCTGAAAACTGACACCCAGAACAGTGGCTTGTGAGTTTTGTTTCCCAGGGAAAAAGCCTGTACCATGGTTCAGGGTCCTGCGGCCTTAAATTGCCAGGTGCCTCCTGGAATTGCGCCTCTCGCAGGATGCCTCCCAGACGCAAGGTGGCACCAGTGCCAACTTGATCTGGTTTGAGAGTGCCAGGTGGCTCCTGCAAACTGACACCCAGAACAGTGGCTTGTGAGTTTTGTTTCCCAGGGAAAAAGCCTGTACAATGGTTTATGTTAATGCCGCCTTTAATAGCCGGGTGCCACCTGGAGATCCGCCACTCGCAGGATGCCTCCCAGACGCAAGGTGGCACCAGTGCCAACTTGGTCTGGTTTGAGAGTGTCAAGTGGGTCCTGAAAACTGACACCCAGAACAGTGGCTTGTGAGTTTTGTTTCCCAGGGAAAAAGCCTGTACTGTGGTTCAGGGGCCTGCGGCCTTATATTGCCGGGTGCCTCCTGGACATCCGCCTCTCACAGGATGCCTCCCAGACGCTAAGCAACACCAGTGCCAACTTGGTCTGGTTTAAGAGTGCCAAGTGGGTCCTGCAAACTGACACCCAGAACAGTGGCTTGTGAGTTTTGTTTCCCAGGGAAAAAGCCTGTACAATGGTTCAGGGGCCTGAGGCCTTAAATTGCCGGGTGACTCCTGGAATTCCGCCTCTCGCAGGATGCCTCCCAGACGCAAGGTGGCACCAGTTCCAACTTGGTCTGGTTTAAGAGTGCCAAGTGGGTCCTGAAAACTGACACCCAGAACAGTGGCTTGTGAGTTTTGTTTCCCAGGGAAAAAGCCTGTACAATGGTTAAGGGTCCTGCGGCCTGAAATTGCCAGGTGCCTCCTGGAATTGCGCCTCTCGCAGGATGCCTCCCAGACGCAAGGTGGCACCAGTGCCAACTTGGTCTGGTTTGAGAGTGCCAGGTGGCTCCTGAAAACTGACACTCAGAACAGTGGCTTGTGAGTTTTGTTTCCCAGGGAAAAAGCCTGTAAAATGGTTTAGGTTAATGCCGCCTTTAATAGCCGGGTGCCACCTGAAGATCCGCCTCTCGCAGGATGCCTCCCAGACGCAAGGTGGCACCAGTGCCAACTTGGTCTTGTTTGAGAGTGCCAAGTGGGCCCTGCAAACTGACGCCCAGAACAGTGGCTTCTGAATTTTGTTTCCCAGGGAAAAAGCCTGTAGAGTGGTTTTCCGTCCTGCGGCCCTAAATTGCCGGGTGCCTCCTGGAATTCCGCCTCTCGCAGGATGTTTCCCAGACGCAAGGTGGCACCAGTGCCAACTTGGTCTGGTTTGAGAGTGCCAAGTGTGTCCTGAAAACTGACACCCAGAACAGTGGCTTGTGAGTTTTGTTTCCCAGGGAAAAAGCCTGTACAATGGTTCAGGGTCCTGCGGCCTTAAATTGCCGGGTGCCTCCTGGAGATCCGCGTCTAACAGGATGCCTCCCAGGCGCAACATGACACCAGTGCCAACTTAGTCTGGTTTAAGAGTGCCAAGTGGGTCCTGAAAACTGACACCCAGAACAGTGGCTTGTGAGTTTTGTTTCCCAGGGAAAAAGCCTGTACAATGGTTCAGGGTCCTGCGGCCTTAAATTGCCGGGTGACTCCTGGAATTCCGCCTCTTGCAGGATGCCTCCCAGACGCAAGGTGGCACCAGTGCCAACTTGGTCTGGTTTGAGAGTGCCAAGTGGGTCCTGCAAACTGACACCAAGAACAGTGGCTTGTGAGTTTTGTTTCCCAGGGAAAAAGCCTGTACAATGGTTCAGGGTCCTGCGGCCTTAAATTGCCGGGTGCCTCCTGGAATTCCGCATCTCGCCAGGTGTTTCCCAGACACTAAGCAACACCAGTCCCAACTTGGTCTGGTTTGAGAGTGCCAAGTGTGTCCTGGAAACTGACACCCAGAACAGTGGCTTGTGAGTTTTGTCTCCCAGGGAAAAAGCCTGTACAATGGTTCAGGGTCCTGCGGCCTTAAATTGCCGGGTGCCTCCTGGAATTGCGCCTCTCGCAGGATGCCTCCCAAATGCAAGGCGGCACCAGTGCCAACTTGGTCTGCTTTGAGAGTGTCAAGTGGGTCCTGAAAACTGACACCCAGAACAGTGGCTTGTGAGTTTTCTTTCCCAGGGAAAAAGCCTGTACAATGGTTCAGGGTCCTGCGGCCTTAAATTGCCGGGTGCCTCCTGGAGATCCGCCTCTCACAGGATGCCTCCCAGGCGCAACATGACACCAGTGCCAACTTGGTCTGGTTTGAGAGTGCCAGGTGGCTCCTGCAAACTGACACCAACAACAGTGGCTTGTGAGTTTTGTTTCCCAGGGAAAAGGCCTGTAGAATGATTTTCGGTCCTGCGGCCTTAAATTGACGGGTGACTCCTGGAATTCCGCCTCTCGCAGGATGCCTCCCAGACGCAAGGTGGCACCAGTGCCAACTTGGTCTGGTTTGAGAGTGCCAAGTGTGTCCTGAAAACTGACACCCAGAACAGTGGCTTGTGAGTTTTGTTTCCCAGGGAAAAAGCCTGTACAATGGTTCAGGGTCCTGCGGCCTTAAATTGCCGGGTGCCTCCTGGAATTGCGCCTCTCGCTGGATGCCTCCCAGACGCAAGGTGGCACCAGTGCCAACTTGGTCTGGTTTAAGAGTGTCAAGTGGGTCCTGAAAACTGACACCCAGAACAGTGGCTTGTGAGTTTTGTTTCCCAGGGAAAAAGCCTGTACAATGGTTCAGGGGCCTGAGGCCTTAAATTGCCGGGTGCCTCCTGGAATTTGGCCTCTTGCAGGATGCCTCCAAGACGCAAAATGGCACCATTGCCAACTTGGTCTGGTTTGAGACTGCCAGGTGGCTCCTGCAAACTGACACCCAGAACAGTGGCTTGTGAATTTTGTTTCCCAGGGAAAAAGCCTGTACAATGGTTCAGGGTCCTGCGGACTTAAATTGCCGGGTGCCTCCTGGAATTCGGCCTCTCGCAGGATGCCTCCCAGACGCAAGGTGGCACCAGTTCCAACTTGGTCTGGTTTAAGAGTGCCAAGTGGGTCCTGAAAACTGACACCCAGAACAGTGGCTTGTGAGTTTTGTTTCCCAGGGAAAAAGCCTGTACAATGGTTCAGGGGCCTGAGGCCTTAAATTGCCGGGTGCCTCCTGGAATTCGGCCTCTCGCAGGATGCCTCCCAGACACAAGGTGGCACCAGTTCCAACTTGGTCTGGTTTAAGAGTGCCAAGTGGGTCCTGAAAACTGACACCCAGAACAGTGGCTTGTGAGTTTTGTTTCCCAGGGAAAAAGCCTGTACAGTGGTTCAGGGTCCTGCGGACTTAAATTGCCGGGTGCCTCCTAGAGATCCGCTTCTCGCAGGATGCCTCCCAGGCGCAACATGACACCAGTTCCAACTTGGTCTGGTTTGAGAGTGCCAAGTGGGTCCTGAAAACTGACGCCCAGAACAGTGGCTTATGAGTTTTGTTTCCCAGGGAAAAAGCTTGTACAATGGTTCAGGGGCCTGCGGCCTTAAATTGCCGGGTGCCTCCTGGAATTGCGCCTCTCGCAGGATGCCTCCCAGACGCAAGGTGGCACCAGTTCCAACTTGGTCTGGTTTGAGAGTGCCAAGTGGGTCCTGAAAACTGACACCCAGAACAGTGGCTTGTGAGTTTTGTTTCCCAGGGAAAAAGCCTGTAGAATTGTTCAGGGGCCTGAAGCCATAAATTGCCAGGTGCCGCCTGGAATTCCGCCTCTCGTAGGATGCCTCCCAGACACAAGGTGGCACCAGTTCCAACTTGGTCTGGTTTGAGAGTGCCAAGTGGGTCCTGAAAACTGACACCCAGAACAGTGGCTTGTGAGTTTTGTTTCCCAGGGAAAAAGCCTGTACCATGGTTCAGGGTCCTGCGGCCTTAAATTGCCAGGTGCCTCCTGGAATTGCGCCTCTCGCAGGATGCCTCCCAGACGCAAGGTGGCACCAGTGCCAACTTGATCTGGTTTGAGAGTGCCAGGTGGCTCCTGCAAACTGACACCCAGAACAGTGGCTTGTGAGTTTTGTTTCCCAGGGAAAAAGCCTGTACAATGGTTTATGTTAATGCCGCCTTTAATAGCCGGGTGCCACCTGGAGATCCGCCACTCGCAGGATGCCTCCCAGACGCAAGGTGGCACCAGTGCCAACTTGGTCTGGTTTGAGAGTGTCAAGTGGGTCCTGAAAACTGACACCCAGAACAGTGGCTTGTGAGTTTTGTTTCCCAGGGAAAAAGCCTGTACTGTGGTTCAGGGGCCTGCGGCCTTATATTGCCGGGTGCCTCCTGGACATCCGCCTCTCACAGGATGCCTCCCAGACGCTAAGCAACACCAGTGCCAACTTGGTCTGGTTTAAGAGTGCCAAGTGGGTCCTGCAAACTGACACCCAGAACAGTGGCTTGTGAGTTTTGTTTCCCAGGGAAAAAGCCTGTACAATGGTTCAGGGTCCTGAGGCCTTAAATTGCCGGGTGCCTCCTGGAATTGCGCCTCTCGCAGGATGCCTCCCAGACGCAAGGTGGTACTAGTGCCAAATTGGTCTGCTTTGAGAGTGTCAAGTGGGTCCTGAAAACTGACACCCAGAACAGTGGCTTGTGAGTTTTGTTTCCCAGGGAAAAAGCCTGTACAATGGTTCAGGGGCCTGAGGCCTTAAATTGCCGGGTGACTCCTGGAATTCCGCCTCTCGCAGGATGCCTCCCAGACGCAAGGTGGCACCAGTTCCAACTTGGTCTGGTTTAAGAGTGCCAAGTGGGTCCTGAAAACTGACACCCAGAACAGTGGCTTGTGAGTTTTGTTTCCCAGGGAAAAAGCCTGTACAATGGTTAAGGGTCCTGCGGCCTGAAATTGCCAGGTGCCTCCTGGAATTGCGCCTCTCGCAGGATGCCTCCCAGACGCAAGGTGGCACCAGTGCCAACTTGGTCTGGTTTGAGAGTGCCAGGTGGCTCCTGAAAACTGACACCCAGAACAGTGGCTTGTGAGTTTTGTTTCCCAGGGAAAAAGCCTGTACAATGGTTCAGGGGCCTGCGGCCTTAAATTGCCGGGTGCCTCCTGGAGATCCGCCTCTAACAGGATGCCTCCCAGGCGCAACATGACACCAGTGCCAACTTAGTCTGGTTTAAGAGTGCCAAGTGGGTCCTGAAAACTGACACCCAGAACAGTGGCTTGTGAGTTTTGTTTCCCAGGGAAAAAGCCTGTACAATGGTTCAGGGTCCTGCGGCCTTAAATTGCCGGGTGACTCCTGGAATTCCGCCTCTTGCAGGATGCCTCCCAGACGCAAGGTGGCACCAGTTCCAACTTGGTCTGGTTTAAGAGTGCCAAGTGGGTCCTGCAAACTGACACCAAGAACAGTGGCTTGTGAGTTTTGTTTCCCAGGGAAAAAGCCTGTACAATGGTTCAGGGTCCTGCGGCCTTAAATTGCCGGGTGCCTCCTGGAATTCCGCATCTCGCCAGGTGTTTCCCAGACACTAAGCAACACCAGTCCCAACTTGGTCTGGTTTGAGAGTGCCAAGTGTGTCCTGGAAACTGACACCCAGAACAGTGGCTTGTGAGTTTTGTCTCCCAGGGAAAAAGCCTGTACAATGGTTCAGGGTCCTGCGGCCTTAAATTGCCGGGTGCCTCCTGGAATTGCGCCTCTCGCAGGACGCCTCCCAAATGCAAGGCGGCACCAGTGCCAACTTGGTCTGCTTTGAGAGTGTCAAGTGGGTCCTGAAAACTGACACCCAGAACAGTGGCTTGTGAGTTTTCTTTCCCAGGGAAAAAGCCTGTACAATGGTTCAGGGTCCTGCGGCCTTAAATTGCCGGGTGCCTCCTGGAATTGCGCCTCTCGCAGGATGCCTCCCAGACGCAAGGTGGCACCAGTGCCAACTTGGTCTGGTTTGAGAGTGCCAGGTGGCTCCTGCAAACTGACACCCAGAACAGTGGCTTGTGAGTTTTGTTTCCCAGGGAAAAAGCCTGTACAATGCTTCAGGGGCCTGAGGCCTTAAATTGCCGGGTGCCTCCTGGAATTGCGCCTCTCGCAGGATGCCTCCCAAACGCAAGGCGGCACCAGTGCCAACTTGGTCTGCTTTGAGAGTGTCAAGTGGGTCCTGCAAACTGACACCCAGAACAGTGGCTTGTGAGTTTTCTTTCCCAGGGAAAAAGCCTGTACAATGGTTCAGGGGCCTGCGGCCTTAAATTGCCGGGTGCCTCCTGGAATTGCGCCTCTCGCACGATGCCTCCCAGACGCAAAATGGCACCAGTGCCAACTTGGTCTGGTTTGAGAGTGCCAGGTGGCTCCTGCAAACTGACACCCAGAACAGTGGCTTGTGAGTTTTGTTTCCAAGGGAAAAAGCCTGTACAATGGTTCAGGGTCCTGCGGACATAAATTGCCGGGTGCCTCCTGGAATTCGGCCACTCGCAGGATGCCTCCCAGACGCAAGGTGGCACCAGTTCCAACTTGGTCTGGTTTAAGAGTGCCAAGTGGGTCCTGAAAACTGACACCCAGAACAGTGGCTTGTGAGTTTTTTTTCCCTGGGAAAAAGCCTGTACAATGGTTCAGGGGCCTGAGGCCTTAAATTGCCGGGTGCCTCCTGAAATTGCGCCTCTCGCAGGATGCCTCCCAGACGCAAGTTGGCACCAGTGCCAACTTGGTCTGCTTTGAGAGTGTCAAGTGGGTCCTGAAAACTGACACCCAGAACAGTGGCTTGTGAGTTTTGTTTCCCAGGGAAAAAGCCTGTATAATGGTTCAGGGTCCTGCGGCCTTAAATTGCTGGGTGCCTCCTGGAATTCGGCCTCTCGCAAGATGGCTCACAGACGCAAGGTGGCACCAGTTCCAACTTGGTCTGGTTTAAGAGTGCCAAGTGGGTCCTGAAAACTGACACCCAGAACAGTGGCTTGTGAGTTTTGTTTCCCAGGGAAAAAGCCTGTACAATGGTTCAGGGGCCTGCGGCCTTAAATTGCCGGGTGCCTCCTGGAGATCCGCCTCTCACAGGATGCCTCCCAGGCGCAACATGACACCAGTGCCAACTTAGTCTGGTTTAAGAGTGCCAAGTGGGTCCTGAAAACTGACACCCAGAACAGTGGCTTGTGAGTTTTGTTTCCCAGGGAAAAAGCCTGTACAATGGTTCAGGGTCCTGCGGCCTTAAATTGCCGGGTGACTCCTGGAATTGCGCCTCTCGCAGGATGCCTCCCAGACGCAAGGTGGCACCAGTGCCAACTTGGTCTGCTTTGAGAGTGTCAAGTGGGTCCTGAAAACTGACACCCAGAACAGTGGCTTGTGAGTTTTGTTTCCCTGGGAAAAAGCCTGTACAATGGTTCAGGGGCCTGAGGCCTTAAATTGCCGGGTGCCTCCTGGAATTTGGCCTCTCGCAGGATGCCTCCAAGACGCAAAATGGCACCATTGCCAACTTGGTCTGGTTTGAGAGTGCCAGGTGGCTCCTGCAAACTGACACCCAGAACAGTGGCTTGTGAATTTTGTTTCCCAGGGAAAAAGCCTGTAGAATGGTTGAGGGTCCTGCGGACTTAAATTGCCGGGTGCCTCCTGGAATTCGGCCTCTCGCAGGATGCCTCCCAGACGCAAGGTGGCACCAGTTCCAACTTGGTCTGGTTTAAGAGTGCCAAGTGGGTCCTGAAAACTGACACCCAGAACAGTGGCTTGTGAGTTTTGTTTCCCAGGGAAAAAGCCTGTACAATGCTTCAGGAGCCTGAGGCCTTAAATTGCCGGGTGCCTCCTTGAATTCGGCCTCTCGCAGGATGCCTCCCAGACACAAGGTGGCACCAGTTCCAACTTGGTCTGGTTTAAGATTGCCAAGTCGGTCCTGAAAACTGACACCCAGAACAGTGGCTTGTGAGTTTGGTTTACCAGGGAAAAAGCCTGTACAATGGTTCAGGGTCCTGCGGCCTTAAATTGCCGGGTGCCTCCTGGAATTGCGCCTCTCGCAGGATGCCTCCCAGACGCAAGGTGGCACCAGTTCCAACTTGGTCTGGTTTGAGAGTGCCAAGTGGGTCCTGAAAACTGACACCCAGAACAGTGGCTTGTGAGTTTTGTTTCCCAGGGAAAAAGCCTGTACAGTGGTTCAGGGTCCTGCGGACTTAAATTGCCGGGTGCCTCCTAGAGATCCGCCTCTCGCAGGATGCCTCCCAGGCGCAACATGACATCAGTGCCAACTTGGTCTGGTTTGAGAGTGCCAGGTGGCTCCTGCAAACTGACGCCCAGAACAGTGGCTTGTGAGTTTTGTTTCCCAGGGAAAAAGCCTGTACAATGGTTCAGGGGCCTGCGGCCTTAAATTGCCGGGTGCCTCCTGGAATTCGGCCTGTCGCAGGATGCCTCCCAGACGCAAGGTGGCACCAGTTCCAACTTGGTCTGGTTTAAGAGTGCCAAGTGGGTTATGAAAACTGACACCCAGAACAGTGTCTTGTGAGTTTTGTTTCCCTGGGAAAAAGCCGGTACAATGGTTCAGGGTCCTGCGGCCTTAAATTGCCGGGTGCCTCCTGGAATTGCGCCTCTTGCAGGATGCCTCCAAGACGCAAAATGGCACCAGTGCCAACTTGGTCTGGTTCGAGAGTGCCAGGTGGCTCCTGCAAACTGACACCCAGAACAGTGGCTTGTGAGTTTTGTTTCCCAGGGAAAAAGCCTGTACAATGGTTCAGGGTCCTGCGGACATAAATTGCCGGGTGCCTCCTGGAATTCGGCCACTCGCAGGATGCCTCCCAGACGCAAGGTGGCACCAGTTCCAACTTGGTCTGGTTTAAGAGTGCCAAGTGGGTCCTGAAAACTGACACCCAGAACAGTGGCTTGTGAGTTTTTTTTCCCTGGGAAAAAGCCTGTACAATGGTTCAGGGGCCTGAGGCCTTAAATTGCCGGGTGCCTCCTGAAATTGCGCCTCTCGCAGGATGCCTCCAAGACGCAAAATGGCACCATTGCCAACTTGGTCTGGTTTGAGAGTGCCAGATGGCTCCTGCAAACTGACACCCAGAACAGTGGCTTGTGAATTTTGTTTCCCAGGGAAAAAGCCTGTAGAATGGTTGAGGGTCCTGCGGACTTAAATTGCCGGGTGCCTCCTGGAATTCGGCCTCTCGCAGGATGCCTCCCAGACGCAAGGTGGCACCAGTTCCAACTTGGTCTGGTTTGAGAGTGCCAAGTGGGTCCTGAAAACTGACACCCAGAACAGTGGCTTGTGAGTTTTGTTTCCCAGGGAAAAAGCCTGTACAATGCTTCAGGGGCCTGAGGCCTTAAATTGCCGGGTGCCTCCTTGAATTCGGCCTCTCGCAGGATGCCTCCCAGACACAAGGTGGCACCAGTTCCAACTTGGTCTGGTTTAAGAGTGCCAAGTCGGTCCTGAAAACTGACACCCAGAACAGTGGCTTGTGAGTTTGGTTTACCAGGGAAAAAGCCTGTACAATGGTTCAGGGTCCTGCGGCCTTAAATTGCCGGGTGCCTCCTGGAATTGCGCCTCTCGCAGGATGCCTCCCAGACGCAAGGTGGCACCAGTTCCAACTTGGTCTGGTTTGAGAGTGCCAAGTGGGTCCTGAAAACTGACACCCAGAACAGTGGCTTGTGAGTTTTGTTTCCCAGGGAAAAAGCCTGTACAGTGGTTCAGGGTCCTGCGAACTTAAATTGCCGGGTGCCTCCTAGAGATCCGCCTCTCGCAGGATGCCTCCCAGGCGCAACATGACACCAGTGCCAACTTGGTCTGGTTTGAGAGTGCCAGGTGGCTCCTGCAAACTGACGCCCAGAACAGTGGCTTGTGAGTTTTGTTTCGCAGGGAAAAAGCCTGTACAATGGTTCAGGGGCCTGCGGCCTTAAATTGCCGGGTGCCTCCTGGAATTCGGCCTGTCGCAGGATGCCTCCCAGACGCAAGGTGGCACCAGTTCCAACTTGGTCTGGTTTAAGAGTGCCAAGTGGGTTATGAAAACTGACACCCAGAACAGTGTCTTGTGAGTTTTGTTTCCCTGGGAAAAAGCCGGTACAATGGTTCAGGGGCCTGAGGCCTTAAATTGCCGGGTGCCTCCTGGAATTTGGCCTCTCGCAGGATGCCTCCAAGACGCAAAATGGCACCAGTGCCAACTTGGACTGGTTTGAGAGTGCCAGGTGGCTCCTGCAAACTGCCACCCAGAACAGTGGCTTGTGAATTTTGTTTCCCAGGGAAAAAGCCTGTAGAATGGTTGAGGGTCCTGCGGACTTAAATTGCCGGGTGCCTCTTGGAATTCGGCCACTCGCAGGATGCCTCCCAGACGCAAGGTGGCACCAGTTCCAACTTGGTCTGGTTTAAGAGTGCCAAGTGGGTCCTGAAAACTGACACCCAGAACAGTGGCTTGTGAGTTTTGTTTCCCAGGGAAAAAGCCTGTACAATGCTTCAGGGGCCTGAGGCCTTAAATTGCCGGGTGCCTCCTGGAATTCGGCCTCTCGCAGGATGCCTCCCAGACACAAGGTGGCACCAGTTCCAACTTGGTCTGGTTTAAGAGTGCCAAGTGGGTCCTGAAAACTGACACCCAGAACAGTGGCTTGTGAGGTTTTTTTCCCAGGGAAAAAGCCTGTACAATGGTTCAGGGTCCTGCGGCCTTAAATTGCCGGGTGCCTCCTGGAATTGCACCTCTCGCAGGATGCCTCCCAGACGCAAGGTGGCACCAGTTCCAACTTGGTCTGGTTTGAGAGTGCCAAGTGGGTCCTGAAAACTGACACCCAGAACAGTGGCTTGTGAGTTTTGTTTCCCAGGGAAAAAGCCTGTACAGTGGTTCAGGGTCCTGCGGACTTAAATTGCCGGGTGCCTCCTAGAGATCCGCCTCTCGCAGGATGCCTCCCAGGCGCAACATGACACCAGTGCCAACTTGGTCTGGTTTGAGAGTGCCAGGTGGCTCCTGCAAACTGACGCCCAGAACACTGGCTTGTGAATTTTGTTTCCCAGGGAAAAAGCCTGTACAATGGTTCTGGGGCCTGCGGCCTTCAATTGCCGGGTGCCTCCTGGAATTCGGCCTCTTGCAGGATGCCTCCCAGACGCAAGGTGGCACCAGTTCCAAATTGGTCTGGTTTGAGAGTGCCAAGTGGGTCCTGAAAACTGACACCCAGAACAGTGGCTTGTGAGTTTTGTTTCCCAGGGAAAAAGCCTGTACAATGGTTCAGGGTCCTGCGGCCTTAAATTGCCGGGTGCCTCCTGGAATTGCGCCTCTCGCAGGATGCCTCCAAGACGCAAAATGGCACCAGTGCCAACTTGGTCTGGTTCGAGAGTGCCAGGTGGCTCCTGCAAACTGACACCCAGAACAGTGGCTTGTGAGTTTTGTTTCCCAGGGAAAAAGCCTGTACAATGGTTGAGGGTCCTGCGGACATAAATTGCCGGGTGCCTCCTGGAATTCGGCCTCTCGCAGGATGCCTCCCAGACGCAAGGTGGCACCAGTTCCAACTTGGTCTGGTTTAAGAGTGCCAAGTGGGTCCTGAAAACTGACACCCAGAACAGTGGCTTGTGAGTTTTGTTTCCCAGGGAAAAAGCCTGTACAATGGTTCAGGGGCCTGAGGCCTTAAATTGCCGGGTGCCTCCTTGAATTCGGCCTCTCGCAGGATGCCTCCCAGACACAAGGTGGCACCAGTTCCAACTTGGTCTGGTTTAAGAGTGCCAAGTCGGTCCTGAAAACTGACACCCAGAACAGTGGCTTGTGAGTTTGGTTTACCAGGGAAAAAGCCTGTACAATGGTTCAGGGTCCTGCGGCCTTAAATTGCCGGGTGCCTCCTGGAATTGCGCCTCTCGCAGGATGCCTCCCAGACGCAAGGTGGCACCAGTTCCAACTTGGTCTGGTTTGAGAGTGCCAAGTGGGTCCTGAAAACTGACACCCAGAACAGTGGCTTGTGAGTTTTGTTTCCCAGGGAAAAAGCCTGTACAGTGGTTCAGGGTCCTGCGAACTTAAATTGCCGGGTGCCTCCTAGAGATCCGCCTCTCGCAGGATGCCTCCCAGGCGCAACATGACACCAGTGCCAACTTGGTCTGGTTTGAGAGTGCCAGGTGGCTCCTGCAAACTGACGCCCAGAACAGTGGCTTGTGAGTTTTGTTTCGCAGGGAAAAAGCCTGTACAATGGTTCAGGGGCCTGCGGCCTTAAATTGCCGGGTGCCTCCTGGAATTCGGCCTGTCGCAGGATGCCTCCCAGACGCAAGGTGGCACCAGTTCCAACTTGGTCTGGTTTAAGAGTGCCAAGTGGGTTATGAAAACTGACACCCAGAACAGTGTCTTGTGAGTTTTGTTTCCCTGGGAAAAAGCCGGTACAATGGTTCAGGGGCCTGAGGCCTTAAATTGCCGGGTGCCTCCTGGAATTTGGCCTCTCGCAGGATGCCTCCAAGACGCAAAATGGCACCAGTGCCAACTTGGACTGGTTTGAGAGTGCCAGGTGGCTCCTGCAAACTGCCACCCAGAACAGTGGCTTGTGAATTTTGTTTCCCAGGGAAAAAGCCTGTAGAATGGTTGAGGGTCCTGCGGACTTAAATTGCCGGGTGCCTCTTGGAATTCGGCCACTCGCAGGATGCCTCCCAGACGCAAGGTGGCACCAGTTCCAACTTGGTCTGGTTTAAGAGTGCCAAGTGGGTCCTGAAAACTGACACCCAGAACAGTGGCTTGTGAGTTTTGTTTCCCAGGGAAAAAGCCTGTACAATGCTTCAGGGGCCTGAGGCCTTAAATTGCCGGGTGCCTCCTGGAATTCGGCCTCTCGCAGGATGCCTCCCAGACACAAGGTGGCACCAGTTCCAACTTGGTCTGGTTTAAGAGTGCCAAGTGGGTCCTGAAAACTGACACCCAGAACAGTGGCTTGTGAGGTTTTTTTCCCAGGGAAAAAGCCTGTACAATGGTTCAGGGTCCTGCGGCCTTAAATTGCCGGGTGCCTCCTGGAATTGCACCTCTCGCAGGATGCCTCCCAGACGCAAGGTGGCACCAGTTCCAACTTGGTCTGGTTTGAGAGTGCCAAGTGGGTCCTGAAAACTGACACCCAGAACAGTGGCTTGTGAGTTTTGTTTCCCAGGGAAAAAGCCTGTACAGTGGTTCAGGGTCCTGCGGACTTAAATTGCCGGGTGCCTCCTAGAGATCCGCCTCTCGCAGGATGCCTCCCAGGCGCAACATGACACCAGTGCCAACTTGGTCTGGTTTGAGAGTGCCAGGTGGCTCCTGCAAACTGACGCCCAGAACACTGGCTTGTGAATTTTGTTTCCCAGGGAAAAAGCCTGTACAATGGTTCTGGGGCCTGCGGCCTTCAATTGCCGGGTGCCTCCTGGAATTCGGCCTCTTGCAGGATGCCTCCCAGACGCAAGGTGGCACCAGTTCCAAATTGGTCTGGTTTGAGAGTGCCAAGTGGGTCCTGAAAACTGACACCCAGAACAGTGGCTTGTGAGTTTTGTTTCCCAGGGAAAAAGCCTGTACAATGGTTCAGGGTCCTGCGGCCTTAAATTGCCGGGTGCCTCCTGGAATTGCGCCTCTCGCAGGATGCCTCCAAGACGCAAAATGGCACCAGTGCCAACTTGGTCTGGTTCGAGAGTGCCAGGTGGCTCCTGCAAACTGACACCCAGAACAGTGGCTTGTGAGTTTTGTTTCCCAGGGAAAAAGCCTGTACAATGGTTCAGGGTCCTGCGGACATAAATTGCCGGGTGCCTCCTGGAATTCGGCCACTCGCAGGATGCCTCCCAGACGCAAGGTGGCACCAGTTCCAACTTGGTCTGGTTTAAGAGTGCCAAGTGGGTCCTGAAAACTGACACCCAGAACAGTGGCTTGTGAGTTTTGTTTCCCAGGGAAAAAGCCTGTACAATGCTTCAGGGGCCTGAGGCCTTAAATTGCCGGGTGCCTCCTTGAATTCGGCCTCTCGCAGGATGCCTCCCAGACACAAGGTGGCACCAGTTCCAACTTGGTCTGGTTTAAGAGTGCCAAGTCGGTCCTGAAAACTGACACCCAGAACAGTGGCTTGTGAGTTTGGTTTACCAGGGAAAAAGCCTGTACAATGGTTCAGGGTCCTGCGGCCTTAAATTGCCGGGTGCCTCCTGGAATTGCGCCTCTCGCAGGATGCCTCCCAGACGCAAGGTGGCACCAGTTCCAACTTGGTCTGGTTTGAGAGTGCCAAGTGGGTCCTGAAAACTGACACCCAGAACAGTGGCTTGTGAGTTTTGTTTCCCAGGGAAAAAGCCTGTACAGTGGTTCAGGGTCCTGCGAACTTAAATTGCCGGGTGCCTCCTAGAGATCCGCCTCTCGCAGGATGCCTCCCAGGCGCAACATGACACCAGTGCCAACTTGGTCTGGTTTGAGAGTGCCAGGTGGCTCCTGCAAACTGACGCCCAGAACAGTGGCTTGTGAGTTTTGTTTCCCAGGGAAAAAGCCTGTACAATGGTTCAGGGGCCTGCGGCCTTAAATTGCCGGGTGCCTCCTGGAATTCGGCCTGTCGCAGGATGCCTCCCAGACGCAAGGTGGCACCAGTTCCAACTTGGTCTGGTTTAAGAGTGCCAAGTGGGTTATGAAAACTGACACCCAGAACAGTGTCTTGTGAGTTTTGTTTCCCTGGGAAAAAGCCGGTACAATGGTTCAGGGGCCTGAGGCCTTAAATTGCCGGGTGCCTCCTGGAATTTGGCCTCTCGCAGGATGCCTCCAAGACGCAAAATGGCACCAGTGCCAACTTGGACTGGTTTGAGAGTGCCAGGTGGCTCCTGCAAACTGCCACCCAGAACAGTGGCTTGTGAATTTTGTTTCCCAGGGAAAAAGCCTGTAGAATGGTTGAGGGTCCTGCGGCCTTAAATTGCCGGGTGCCTCTTGGAATTCGGCCACTCGCAGGATGCCTCCCAGACGCAAGGTGGCACCAGTTCCAACTTGGTCTGGTTTAAGAGTGCCAAGTGGGTCCTGAAAACTGACACCCAGAACAGTGGCTTGTGAGTTTTGTTTCCCAGGGAAAAAGCCTGTACAATGCTTCAGGGGCCTGAGGCCTTAAATTGCCGGGTGCCTCCTGGAATTCGGCCTCTCGCAGGATGCCTCCCAGACACAAGGTGGCACCAGTTCCAACTTGGTCTGGTTTAAGAGTGCCAAGTGGGTCCTGAAAACTGACACCCAGAACAGTGGCTTGTGAGGTTTTTTTCCCAGGGAAAAAGCCTGTACAATGGTTCAGGGTCCTGCGGCCTTAAATTGCCGGGTGCCTCCTGGAATTGCACCTCTCGCAGGATGCCTCCCAGACGCAAGGTGGCACCAGTTCCAACTTGGTCTGGTTTGAGAGTGCCAAGTGGGTCCTGAAAACTGACACCCAGAACAGTGGCTTGTGAGTTTTGTTTCCCAGGGAAAAAGCCTGTACAGTGGTTCAGGGTCCTGCGGACTTAAATTGCCGGGTGCCTCCTAGAGATCCGCCTCTCGCAGGATGCCTCCCAGGCGCAACATGACACCAGTGCCAACTTGGTCTGGTTTGAGAGTGCCAGGTGGCTCCTGCAAACTGACGCCCAGAACACTGGCTTGTGAATTTTGTTTCCCAGGGAAAAAGCCTGTACAATGGTTCTGGGGCCTGCGGCCTTCAATTGCCGGGTGCCTCCTGGAATTCGGCCTCTTGCAGGATGCCTCCCAGACGCAAGGTGGCACCAGTTCCAAATTGGTCTGGTTTGAGAGTGCCAAGTGGGTCCTGAAAACTGACACCCAGAACAGTGGCTTGTGAGTTTTGTTTCCCAGGGAAAAAGCCTGTACAATGCTTCAGGGGCCTGAGGCCTTAAATTGCCGGGTGCCTCCTGGAATTCGGCCTCTCGCAGGATGCCTCCCAGACACAAGGTGGCACCAGTTCCAACTTGGTCTGGTTTAAGAGTGCCAAGTGGGTCCTGAAAACTGACACCCAGAACAGTGGCTTGTGAGGTTTTTTTCCCAGGGAAAAAGCCTGTACAATGGTTCAGGGTCCTGCGGCCTTAAATTGCCGGGTGCCTCCTGGAATTGCACCTCTCGCAGGATGCCTCCCAGACGCAAGGTGGCACCAGTTCCAACTTGGTCTGGTTTGAGAGTGCCAAGTGGGTCCTGAAAACTGACACCCAGAACAGTGGCTTGTGAGTTTTGTTTCCCAGGGAAAAAGCCTGTACAGTGGTTCAGGGTCCTGCGGACTTAAATTGCCGGGTGCCTCCTAGAGATCCGCCTCTCGCAGGATGCCTCCCAGGCGCAACATGACACCAGTGCCAACTTGGTCTGGTTTGAGAGTGCCAGGTGGCTCCTGCAAACTGACGCCCAGAACACTGGCTTGTGAATTTTGTTTCCCAGGGAAAAAGCCTGTACAATGGTTCTGGGGCCTGCGGCCTTCAATTGCCGGGTGCCTCCTGGAATTCGGCCTCTTGCAGGATGCCTCCCAGACGCAAGGTGGCACCAGTTCCAAATTGGTCTGGTTTGAGAGTGCCAAGTGGGTCCTGAAAACTGACACCCAGAACAGTGGCTTGTGAGTTTTGTTTCCCAGGGAAAAAGCCTGTACAATGGTTCAGGGTCCTGCGGCCTTAAATTGCCGGGTGCCTCCTGGAATTGCGCCTCTCGCAGGATGCCTCCAAGACGCAAAATGGCACCAGTGCCAACTTGGTCTGGTTCGAGAGTGCCAGGTGGCTCCTGCAAACTGACACCCAGAACAGTGGCTTGTGACTTTTGTTTCCCAGGGAAAAAGCCTGTACAATGGTTCAGGGTCCTGCGGACATAAATTGCCGGGTGCCTCCTGGAATTCGGCCACTCGCAGGATGCCTCCCAGACGCAAGGTGGCACCAGTTCCAACTTGGTCTGCTTTGAGAGTGTCAAGTGGGTCCTGAAAACTGACACCCAGAACAGTGGCTTGTGAGTTTTGGTTCCCTGGGAAAAAGCCTGTACAATGGTTCAGGGGCCTGAGGCCTTAAATTGCCGGGTGCCTCCTGAAATTGCGCCTCTCGCAGGATGCCTCCCAGACGCAAGTTGGCACCAGTGCCAACTTGGTCTGCTTTGAGAGTGTCAAGTGGGTCCTGAAAACTGACACCCAGAACAGTGGCTTGTGAGTTTTGTTTCCCAGGGAAAAAGCCTGTACAGTGGTTCAGGGTCCTGCGGACTTAAATTGCTGGGTGACTCCTGGAATTCGGCCTCTCACAGGATGCCTCCCAGGCGCAACATGACACCAGTGCCAACTTGGTCTGGTTTAAGAGTGCCAAGTGGGTCCTGAAAACTGACACCCAGAACAGTGGCTTGTGAGTTTTGTTTCCCAGGGAAAAAGCCTGTACAATGGTTCAGGGGCCTGCGGCCTTAAATTGCCGGGTGCCTCCTGGAATTGCGCCTCTCGCAGGATGCCTCCCAGACGCAAGGTGGCACCAGTGCCAACTTGGTCTGCTTTGAGAGTGTCAAGTGGGTCCTGAAAACTGACACCCAGAACAGTGGCTTGTGAGTTTTGTTTCCCTGGGAAAAAGCCTGTTCAATGGTTCAGGGGCCTGAGGCCTTAAATTGCCGGGTGCCTCCTGGAATTTGGCCTCTCGCAGGATGCCTCCAAGACGCAAAATGGCACCATTGCCAACTTGGTCTGGTTTGAGAGTGCCAGGTGCCTCCTGCAAACTGACACCCAGAACAGTGGCTTGTGAATTTTGTTTCCCAGGGAAAAAGCCTGTACAATGGTTCAGGGTCCTGCGGCCTTAAATTGCCGGGTGCCTCCTGGAATTCCGCATCTCGCCAGGTGTTTCCCAGACGCTAAGCAACACCAGTGCCAACTTGGTCTGGTTTGAGAGTGCTAAGTGTGTCCTGGAAACTGACACCCAGAACAGTGGCTTGTGAGTTTTGTTTCCCAGGGAAAAAGCCTGTACAATGGTTCAGGGTCCTGCGGCCTTAAATTGCCGGGTGCCTCCTGGAATTGCGCCTCTCGCAGGATGCCTCCCAGACGCAAGGTGGCACCAGTTCCAACTTGGTCTGGTTTAAGAGTGCCAAGTGGGTCCTGAAAACTGACACCCAGTACAGTGGCTTGTGAGTTTTGTTTCCCAGGGAAAAAGCCTGTACAATGGTTCAGGGGCCTGAGGCCTTAAATTGCCGGGTGCCTCCTGGAATTGCGCCTCTCGCAGGATGCCTCCCAGACACAAGTTGGCACCAGTGCCAACTTGGTCTGCTTTGAGAGTGTCAAGTGGGTCCTGAAAACTGACGTGCAGAACAGTGGCTTGTGAGTTTTGTTTCCCTGGGAAAAAGCCTGTACAATGGTTCAGGGTCCTGCGGCCTTAAATTGTTGGGTGCCACCTGGAATTGCGCCTCTCGCAGGATGCCTCCCAGACGCAAGGTGGCACCAGTGCCAACTTGGTCTGGTTTGAGAGTGCCAAGTGGGTCCTGAAAACTGACACCCAGAACAGTGGCTTGTGAGTTTTCTTTCCCAGGGAAAAAGCCTGTAAAATGGTTCAGGGTCCTGCGGCCTTAAATTGCCGGGTGCCTCCTGGAGATCCGCCTCTCACAGGATGCCTCCCAGGCGCAACATGACACCAGTGCCAACTTGGTCTGGTTTGAGAGTGCCAGGTGGCTCCTGCAAACTGACACCAACAACAGTGGCTTGTGAGTTTTGTTTCCCAGGGAAAAGGCCTGTAGAATGATTTTCGGTCCTGCGGCCTTAAATTGACGGGTGACTCCTGGAATTCCGCCTCTCGCAGGATGCCTCCCAGACGCAAGGTGGCACCAGTGCCAACTTGGTCTGGTTTGAGAGTGCCAAGTGTGTCCTGAAAACTGACACCCAGAACAGTGGCTTGTGAGTTTTGTTTCCCAGGGAAAAAGCCTGTACAATGGTTAAGGGGCCTGAGGCCTTAAATTGCTGGGTGCCTCCTGGAATTCGGACTCTCGCAGGATGCCTCCCAGACACAAGGTGGCACCAGTTCCAACTTGGTCTGGTTTAAGAGTGCCAAGTGGGTCCTGAAAACTGACACCCAGAACAGTGGCTTGTGAGTTTTGTTTCCCAGGGAAAAAGCCTGTACAATGGTTCAGGGGCCTGAGGCCTTAAATTGCCGGGTGCCTCCTTGAATTCGGCCTCTCGCAGGATGCCTCCCAGACACAAGGTGGCACCAGTTCCAACTTGGTCTGGTTTAAGAGTGCCAAGTCGGTCCTGAAAACTGACACCCAGAACAGTGGCTTGTGAGTTTGGTTTACCAGGGAAAAAGCCTGTACAATGGTTCAGGGTCCTGCGGCCTTAAATTGCCGGGTGCCTCCTGGAATTGCGCCTCTCGCAGGATGCCTCCCAGACGCAAGGTGGCACCAGTTCCAACTTGGTCTGGTTTGAGAGTGCCAAGTGGGTCCTGAAAACTGACACCCAGAACAGTGGCTTGTGAGTTTTGTTTCCCAGGGAAAAAGCCTGTACAGTGGTTCAGGGTCCTGCGAACTTAAATTGCCGGGTGCCTCCTAGAGATCCGCCTCTCGCAGGATGCCTCCCAGGCGCAACATGACACCAGTGCCAACTTGGTCTGGTTTGAGAGTGCCAGGTGGCTCCTGCAAACTGACGCCCAGAACAGTGGCTTGTGAGTTTTGTTTCGCAGGGAAAAAGCCTGTACAATGGTTCAGGGGCCTGCGGCCTTAAATTGCCGGGTGCCTCCTGGAATTCGGCCTGTCGCAGGATGCCTCCCAGACGCAAGGTGGCACCAGTTCCAACTTGGTCTGGTTTAAGAGTGCCAAGTGGGTTATGAAAACTGACACCCAGAACAGTGTCTTGTGAGTTTTGTTTCCCTGGGAAAAAGCCGGTACAATGGTTCAGGGGCCTGAGGCCTTAAATTGCCGGGTGCCTCCTGGAATTTGGCCTCTCGCAGGATGCCTCCAAGACGCAAAATGGCACCAGTGCCAACTTGGACTGGTTTGAGAGTGCCAGGTGGCTCCTGCAAACTGCCACCCAGAACAGTGGCTTGTGAATTTTGTTTCCCAGGGAAAAAGCCTGTAGAATGGTTGAGGGTCCTGCGGCCTTAAATTGCCGGGTGCCTCTTGGAATTCGGCCACTCGCAGGATGCCTCCCAGACGCAAGGTGGCACCAGTTCCAACTTGGTCTGGTTTAAGAGTGCCAAGTGGGTCCTGAAAACTGACACCCAGAACAGTGGCTTGTGAGTTTTGTTTCCCAGGGAAAAAGCCTGTACAATGCTTCAGGGGCCTGAGGCCTTAAATTGCCGGGTGCCTCCTGGAATTCGGCCTCTCGCAGGATGCCTCCCAGACACAAGGTGGCACCAGTTCCAACTTGGTCTGGTTTAAGAGTGCCAAGTGGGTCCTGAAAACTGACACCCAGAACAGTGGCTTGTGAGGTTTTTTTCCCAGGGAAAAAGCCTGTACAATGGTTCAGGGTCCTGCGGCCTTAAATTGCCGGGTGCCTCCTGGAATTGCACCTCTCGCAGGATGCCTCCCAGACGCAAGGTGGCACCAGTTCCAACTTGGTCTGGTTTGAGAGTGCCAAGTGGGTCCTGAAAACTGACACCCAGAACAGTGGCTTGTGAGTTTTGTTTCCCAGGGAAAAAGCCTGTACAGTGGTTCAGGGTCCTGCGGACTTAAATTGCCCGGTGCCTCCTAGAGATCCGCCTCTCGCAGGATGCCTCCCAGGCGCAACATGACACCAGTGCCAACTTGGTCTGGTTTGAGAGTGCCAGGTGGCTCCTGCAAACTGACGCCCAGAACACTGGCTTGTGAATTTTGTTTCCCAGGGAAAAAGCCTGTACAATGGTTCTGGGGCCTGCGGCCTTCAATTGCCGGGTGCCTCCTGGAATTCGGCCTCTTGCAGGATGCCTCCCAGACGCAAGGTGGCACCAGTTCCAAATTGGTCTGGTTTGAGAGTGCCAAGTGGGTCCTGAAAACTGACACCCAGAACAGTGGCTTGTGAGTTTTGTTTCCCAGGGAAAAAGCCTGTACAATGGTTCAGGGTCCTGCGGCCTTAAATTGCCGGGTGCCTCCTGGAATTGCGCCTCTCGCAGGATGCCTCCAAGACGCAAAATGGCACCAGTGCCAACTTGGTCTGGTTCGAGAGTGCCAGGTGGCTCCTGCAAACTGACACCCAGAACAGTGGCTTGTGAGTTTTGTTTCCCAGGGAAAAAGCCTGTACAATGGTTCAGGGTCCTGCGGACATAAATTGCCGGGTGCCTCCTGGAATTCGGCCACTCGCAGGATGCCTCCCAGACGCAAGGTGGCACCAGTTCCAACTTGGTCTGGTTTAAGAGTGCCAAGTGGGTCCTGAAAACTGACACCCAGAACAGTGGCTTGTGAGTTTTGTTTCCCAGGGAAAAAGCCTGTACAATGCTTCAGGGGCCTGAGGCCTTAAATTGCCGGGTGCCTCCTTGAATTCGGCCTCTCGCAGGATGCCTCCCAGACACAAGGTGGCACCAGTTCCAACTTGGTCTGGTTTAAGAGTGCCAAGTCGGTCCTGAAAACTGACACCCAGAACAGTGGCTTGTGAGTTTGGTTTACCAGGGAAAAAGCCTGTACAATGGTTCAGGGTCCTGCGGCCTTAAATTGCCGGGTGCCTCCTGGAATTGCGCCTCTCGCAGGATGCCTCCCAGACGCAAGGTGGCACCAGTTCCAACTTGGTCTGGTTTGAGAGTGCCAAGTGGGTCCTGAAAACTGACACCCAGAACAGTGGCTTGTGAGTTTTGTTTCCCAGGGAAAAAGCCTGTACAGTGGTTCAGGGTCCTGCGAACTTAAATTGCCGGGTGCCTCCTAGAGATCCGCCTCTCGCAGGATGCCTCCCAGGCGCAACATGACACCAGTGCCAACTTGGTCTGGTTTAAGAGTGCCAAGTGGGTCCTGAAAACTGACACCCAGAACAGTGGCTTGTGAGTTTTGTTTCCCAGGGAAAAAGCCTGTACAATGGTTCAGGGGCCTGCGGCCTTAAATTGCCGGGTGCCTCCTGGAATTGCGCCTCTCGCAGGATGCCTCCCAGACGCAAGGTGGCACCAGTGCCAACTTGGTCTGCTTTGAGAGTGTCAAGTGGGTCCTGAAAACTGACACCCAGAACAGTGGCTTGTGAGTTTTGTTTCCCTGGGAAAAAGCCTGTTCAATGGTTCAGGGGTCTGAGGCCTTAAATTGCCGGGTGCCTCCTGGAATTTGGCCTCTCGCAGGATGCCTCCAAGACGCAAAATGGCACCATTGCCAACTTGGTCTGGTTTGAGAGTGCCAGGTGCCTCCTGCAAACTGACACCCAGAACAGTGGCTTGTGAATTTTGTTTCCCAGGGAAAAAGCCTGTACAATGGTTCAGGGTCCTGCGGCCTTAAATTGCCGGGTGCCTCCTGGAATTCCGCATCTCGCCAGGTGTTTCCCAGACGCTAAGCAACACCAGTGCCAACTTGGTCTGGTTTGAGAGTGCTAAGTGTGTCCTGGAAACTGACACCCAGAACAGTGGCTTGTGAGTTTTGTTTCCCAGGGAAAAAGCCTGTACAATGGTTCAGGGTCCTGCGGCCTTAAATTGCCGGGTGCCTCCTGGAATTGCGCCTCTCGCAGGATGCCTCCCAGACGCAAGGTGGCACCAGTTCCAACTTGGTCTGGTTTAAGAGTGCCAAGTGGGTCCTGAAAACTGACACCCAGTACAGTGGCTTGTGAGTTTTGTTTCCCAGGGAAAAAGCCTGTACAATGGTTCAGGGGCCTGAGGCCTTAAATTGCCGGGTGCCTCCTGGAATTGCGCCTCTCGCAGGATGCCTCCCAGACACAAGTTGGCACCAGTGCCAACTTGGTCTGCTTTGAGAGTGTCAAGTGGGTCCTGAAAACTGACGTGCAGAACAGTGGCTTGTGAGTTTTGTTTCCCAGGGAAAAAGCCTGTACAATGGTTCAGGGTCCTGCGGCCTTAAATTGTTGGGTGCCACCTGGAATTGCGCCTCTCGCAGGATGCCTCCCAGACGCAAGGTGGCACCAGTGCCAACTTGGTCTGGTTTGAGAGTGCCAAGTGGGTCCTGAAAACTGACACCCAGAACAGTGGCTTGTGAGTTTTCTTTCCCAGGGAAAAAGCCTGTAAAATGGTTCAGGGTCCTGCGGCCTTAAATTGCCGGGTGCCTCCTGGAGATCCGCCTCTCACAGGATGCCTCCCAGGCGCAACATGACACCAGTGCCAACTTGGTCTGGTTTGAGAGTGCCAGGTGGCTCCTGCAAACTGACACCAACAACAGTGGCTTGTGAGTTTTGTTTCCCAGGGAAAAGGCCTGTAGAATGATTTTCGGTCCTGCGGCCTTAAATTGACGGGTGACTCCTGGAATTCCGCCTCTCGCAGGATGCCTCCCAGACGCAAGGTGGCACCAGTGCCAACTTGGTCTGGTTTGAGAGTGCCAAGTGTGTCCTGAAAACTGACACCCAGAACAGTGGCTTGTGAGTTTTGTTTCCCAGGGAAAAAGCCTGTACAATGGTTAAGGGGCCTGAGGCCTTAAATTGCTGGGTGCCTCCTGGAATTCGGACTCTCGCAGGATGCCTCCCAGACGCAAAATGACACCATTTCCAACTTGGTCTGGTTTGAGAGTGTCAAGTTGGTCCTGAAAACTGACACCTAGAACAGTGGCTTGTGAGTTTTGTTTCCCAGGGAAAAAGCCTGTATAATGGTTCAGGGTCCTGCGGCCTTAAATTGCCGGGTGCCTCCTGGAATTCGGCCTCTCGCAAGATGGCTCACAGACGCAAGGTGGCACCAGTTCAAACTTGGTAGGGTTTAAGAGTGCCAAGTGGGTCCTGAAAACTGACACCCAGAACAGTGGCTTGTGAGTTTTGTTTCCCAGGGAAAAAGCCTGTACAATGGTTCAGGGGCCTGCGGCCTTAAATTGCCGGGTGCCTCCTGGAGATCCGCCTCTCACAGGATGCCTCCCAGGCGCAACATGACACCAGTGCCAACTTAGTCTGGTTTAAGAGTGCCAAGTGGGTCCTGAAAACTGACACCCAGAACAGTGGCTTGTGAGTTTTGTTTCCCAGGGAAAAAGCCTGTAGAATGGTTGAGGGTCCTGCGGCCTTAAATTGCCGGGTGCCTCCTGGAATTGCGCCTCTCGCAGGATGCCTCCCAGACGCAAGGTGGCACCAGTGCCAACTTGGTCTGCTTTGAGAGTGTCAAGTGGGTCCTGAAAACTGACACCCAGAACACTGGCTTGTGAGTTTTATTTCCCTGGGAAAAAGCCTGTACAATGGTTCAGGGGCCTGAGGCCTTAAATTGCCGGGTGCCTCCTGGAATTGGGCCTCTCGCAGGATGCCTCCAAGACGCAAAATGGCACCATTGCCAACTTGGTCTGGTTTGAGAGTGCCAGGTGGCTCCTGCAAACTGACACCCAGAACAGTGGCTTGTGAATTTTGTTTCCCAGGGAAAAAGCCTGTACAATGGTTCAGGGTCCTGCGGCCTTAAATTGCCGGGTGCCTCCTGGAATTCCGCATCTCGCCAGGTGTTTCCCAGACGCTAAGCAACACCAGTGCCAACTTGGTCTGGTTTGAGAGTGCTAAGTGTGTCCTGGAAACTGACACCCAGAACAGTGGCTTGTGAGTTTTGTTTCCCAGGGAAAAAGCCTGTACAATGGTTCAGGGTCCTGCGGCCTTAAATTGCCGGGTGCCTCCTGGAATTGCACCTCTCGCTAGATGCCTCCCAGACGCAAGGGGGCACCAGTGCCAACTTGGTCTGCTTTGAGAGTGTCAAGTGGGTCCTGCAAACTGACACCCAGAACAGTGGCTTGTGAGTTTTGTTTCCCAGGGAAAAAGCCTGTACAATGGTTCAGGGTCCTGCGGACATAAATTGCCGGGTGCCTCCTGGAATTCGGCCACTCGCAGGATGCCTCCCAGACGCAAGGTGGCACCAGTTCCAACTTGGTCTGGTTTAAGAGTGCCAAGTGGGTCCTGAAAACTGACACCCAGAACAGTGGCTTGTGAGTTTTGTTTCCCAGGGAAAAAGCCTGTACAATGGTTCAGGGGCCTGAGGCCTTAAATTGCCGGGTGCCTCCTGGAATTGCGCCTCTCGCAGGATGCCTCCCAGACGCAAGTTGGCACCAGTGCCAACTTGGTCTGCTTTGAGAGTGTCAAGTGGGTCCTGAAAACTGACACCCAGAACAGTGGCTTGTGAGTTTTGTTTCCCAGGGAAAAAGCCTGTACAATGGTTCAGGGTCCTGCGGCCTTAAATTGTTGGGTGCCACCTGGAATTGCGCCTCTCGCAGGATGCCTCCCAGACGCAAGGTGGCACCAGTGCCAACTTGGTCTGGTTTGAGAGTGCCAAGTGGGTCCTGAAAACTGACACCCAGAACAGTGGCTTGTGAGTTTTCTTTCCCAGGGAAAAAGCCTGTAAAATGGTTCAGGGTCCTGCGGCCTTAAATTGCCGGGTGCCTCCTGGAGATCCGCCTCTCACAGGATGCCTCCCAGGCGCAACATGACACCAGTGCCAACTTGGTCTGGTTTGAGAGTGCCAGGTGGCTCCTGCAAACTGACACCAACAACAGTGGCTTGTGAGTTTTGTTTCCCAGGGAAAAGGCCTGTAGAATGATTTTCGGTCCTGCGGCCTTAAATTGACGGGTGACTCCTGGAATTCCGCCTCTCGCAGGATGCCTCCCAGACGCAAGGTGGCACCAGTGCCAACTTGGTCTGGTTTGAGAGTGCCAAGTGGGCCCTGCAAACTGACGCCCAGAACAGTGGCTTCTGAATTTTGTTTCCCAGGGAAAAAGCCTGTAGAGTGGTTTTCGGTCCTGCGGCCCTAAATTGCCGGGTGCCTCCTGGAGATCCGCCTCTAACAGGATGCCTCCCAGGCGCAACATGACACCAGTGCCAACTTAGTCTGGTTTAAGAGTGCCAAGTGGGTCCTGAAAACTGACACCCAGAACAGTGGCTTGTGAGTTTTGTTTCCCAGGGAAAAAGCCTGTACAATGGTTCAGGGTCCTGCGGCCTTAAATTGCCGGGTGACTCCTGGAATTCCGCCTCTTGCAGGATGCCTCCCAGACGCAAGGTGGCACCAGTGCCAACTTGGTCTGGTTTGAGAGTGCCAAGTGGGTCCTGCAAACTGACACCAAGAACAGTGGCTTGTGAGTTTTGTTTCCCAGGGAAAAAGCCTGTACAATGGTTCAGGGTCCTGCGGCCTTAAATTGCCGGGTGCCTCCTGGAATTGCGCCTCTCGCAGGATGCCTCCCAAACGCAAGGCGGCACCAGTGCCAACTTGGTCTGCTTTGAGAGTGTCAAGTGGGTCCTGCAAACTGACACCCAGAACAGTGGCTTGTGAGTTTTCTTTCCCAGGGAAAAAGCCTGTACAATGGTTCAGGGGCCTGCGGCCTTAAATTGCCGGGTGCCTCCTGGAATTGCGCCTCTCGCAGGATGCCTCCCAGACGCAAAATGGCACCAGTGCCAACTTGGTCTGGTTTGAGAGTGCCAGGTGGCTCCTGCAAACTGACACCCAGAACAGTGGCTTGTGAGTTTTGTTTCCAAGGGAAAAAGCCTGTACAATGGTTCAGGGTCCTGCGGACATAAATTGCCGGGTGCCTCCTGGAATTCGGCCACTCGCAGGATGCCTCCCAGACGCAAGGTGGCACCAGTTCCAACTTGGTCTGGTTTAAGAGTGCCAAGTGGGTCCTGAAAACTGACACCCAGAAAAGTGGCTTGCGAGTTTTGTTTCCCAGGGAAAAAGCCTGTACAATGGTTCAGGGGCCTGAGGCCTTAAATTGCCGGGTGCCTCCTGAAATTGCGCCTCTCGCAGGATGCCTCCCAGACGCAAGTTGGCACTAGTGCCAACTTGGTCTGCTTTGAGAGTGTCAAGTGGGTCCTGAAAACTGACACCCAGAACAGTGGCTTGTGAGTTTTGTTTCCCAGGGAAAAAGCCTGTATAATGGTTCAGGGTCCTGCGGCCTTAAATTGCTGGGTGACTCCTGGAATTCGGCCTCTTGCAAGATGGCTCACAGACGCAAGGTGGCACCAGTTCCAACTTGGTAGGGTTTAAGAGTGCCAAGTGGGTCCTGAAAACTGACACCCAGAACAGTGGCTTGTGAGTTTTGTTTCCCAGGGAAAAAGCCTGTACAATGGTTCAGGGGCCTGCGGCCTTAAATTGCCGGGTGCCTCCTGGAGATCCGCCTCTCACAGGATGCCTCCCAGGCGCAACATGACACCAGTGCCAACTTAGTCTGGTTTAAGAGTGCCAAGTGGGTCCTGAAAACTGACACCCAGAACAGTGGCTTGTGAGTTTTGTTTCCCAGGGAAAAAGCCTGTACAATGGTTCAGGGTCCTGCGGCCTTAAATTGCCGGGTGCCTCCTGGAATTGCGCCTCTCGCAGGATGCCTCCCAGACGCAAGGTGGCACCAGTGCCAACTTGGTCTGCTTTGAGAGTGTCAAGTGGGTCCTGAAAACTGACACCCAGAACAGTGGCTTGTGAGTTTTGTTTCCCAGGGAAAAAGCCTGTACAATGGTTCAGGGGCCTGAGGCCTTAAATTGCCGGGTGCCTCCTGGAATTTGGCCTCTCGCAGGATGCCTCCCAGACGCAAAATGGCACCATTGCCAACTTGGTCTGGTTTGAGAGTGCCAGGTGGCTCCTGCAAACTGACACCCAGAACAGTGGCTTGTGAATTTTGTTTCCCAGGGAAAAAGCCTGTAGAATGGTTGAGGGTCCTGCGGACTTAAATTGCCGGGTGCCTCCTGGAATTCGGCCTCTCGCAGGATGCCTCCCAGACGCAAGGTGGCACCAGTTCCAACTTGGTCTGGTTTAAGAGTGCCAAGTGGGTCCTGAAAACTGACACCCAGAACAGTGGCTTGTGAGTTTTGTTTCCCAGGGAAAAAGCCTGTACAATGCTTCAGGGGCCTGAGGCCTTAAATTGCCGGGTGCCTCCTGGAATTCGGCCTCTCGCAGGATGCCTCCCAGACACAAGGTGGCACCAGTTCCAACTTGGTCTGGTTTAAGAGTGCCAAGTGGGTCCTGAAAACTGACACCCAGAACAGTGGCTTGTGAGTTTGGTTTACCAGGGAAAAAGCCTGTACAATGGTTCAGGGTCCTGCGGCCTTAAATTGCCGGGTGCCTCCTGGAATTGCGCCTCTCGCAGGATGCCTCCCAGACGCAAGGTGGCACCAGTTCCAACTTGGTCTGGTTTGAGAGTGCCAAGTGGGTCCTGAAAACTGACACCCAGAACAGTGGCTTGTGAGTTTTGTTTCCCAGGGAAAAAGCCTGTACAGTGGTTCAGGGTCCTGCGGCCTTAAATTGCCGGGTGCCTCCTGGAGATCCGCCTCTCACAGGATGCCTCCCAGGCGCAACATGACACCAGTGCCAACTTAGTCTGGTTTAAGAGTGCCAAGTGGGTCCTGAAAACTGACACCCAGAACAGTGGCTTGTGAGTTTTGTTTCCCAGGGAAAAAGCCTGTACAATGGTTCAGGGTCCTGCGGCCTTGAATTGCCGGGTGCCTCCTGGAATTGCGCCTCTCGCAGGATGCCTCCCAGACGCAAGGTGGCACCAGTGCCAACTTGGTCTGCTTTGAGAGTGTCAAGTGGGTCCTGAAAACTGACACCCAGAACAGTGGCTTGTGAGTTTTGTTTCCCAGGGAAAAAGCCTGTAAAATGGTTCAGGGGCCTGAGGCCTTAAATTGCCGGGTGCCTCCTGGAATTTGGCCTCTCGCAGGATGCCTCCCAGACGCAAAATGGCACCATTGCCAACTTGGTCTGGTTTGAGAGTGCCAGGTGCCTCCTGCAAACTGACACCCAGAACAGTGGCTTGTGAATTTTGTTTCCCAGGGAAAAAGCCTGTAGAATGGTTGAGGGTCCTGCAGACTTAAATTGCCGGGTGCCTCCTGGAATTCGGCCTCTCGCAGGATGCCTCCCAGACGCAAGGTGGCACCAGTTCCAACTTGGTCTGGTTTAAGAGTGCCAAGTGGGTCCTGAAAACTGACACCCAGAACAGTGGCTTGTGAGTTTTGTTTCCCAGGGAAAAAGCCTGTACAATGGTTCAGGGGCCTGAGGCCTTAAATTGCCGGGTGCCTCCTGAAATTGCGCCTCTCGCAGGATGCCTCCCAGACGCAAGTTGGCACTAGTGCCAACTTGGTCTGCTTTGAGAGTGTCAAGTGGGTCCTGAAAACTGACACCCAGAACAGTGGCTTGTGAGTTTTGTTTCCCAGGGAAAAAGCCTGTATAATGGTTCAGGGTCCTGCGGCCTTAAATTGCTGGGTGACTCCTGGAATTCGGCCTCTCGCAAGATGGCTCACAGACGCAAGGTGGCACCAGTTCCAACTTGGTAGGGTTTAAGAGTGCCAAGTGGGTCCTGAAAACTGACACCCAGAACAGTGGCTTGTGAGTTTTGTTTCCCAGGGAAAAAGCCTGTACAATGGTTCAGGGGCCTGCGGCCTTAAATTGCCGAGTGCCTCCTGGAGATCCGCCTCTCACAGGATGCCTCCCAGGCGCAACATGACACCAGTGCCAACTTAGTCTGGTTTAAGAGTGCCAAGTGGGTCCTGAAAACTGACACCCAGAACAGTGGCTTGTGAGTTTTGTTTCCCAGGGAAAAAGCCTGTACAATGGTTCAGGGTCCTGCGGCCTTAAATTGCCGGGTGCCTCCTGGAATTGCGCCTCTCGCAGGATGCCTCCCAGACGCAAGGTGGCACCAGTGCCAACTTGGTCTGCTTTGAGAGTGTCAAGTGGGTCCTGAAAACTGACACCCAGAACAGTGGCTTGTGAGTTTTGTTTCCCAGGGAAAAAGCCTGTACAATGGTTCAGGGGCCTGCGGCCTTAAATTGCCGGGTGCCTCCTGGAATTTGGCCTCTCGCAGGATGCCTCCCAGACGCAAAATGGCACCATTGCCAACTTGGTCTGGTTTGAGAGTGCCAGGTGGCTCCTGCAAACTGACACCCAGAACAGTGGCTTGTGAATTTTGTTTCCCAGGGAAAAAGCCTGTAGAATGGTTGAGGGTCCTGCGGACTTAAATTGCCGGGTGCCTCCTGGAATTCGGCCTCTCGCAGGATGCCTCCCAGACGCAAGGTGGCACCAGTTCCAACTTGGTCTGGTTTAAGAGTGCCAAGTGGGTCCTGAAAACTGACACCCAGAACAGTGGCTTGTGAGTTTTGTTTCCCAGGGAAAAAGCCTGTACAATGCTTCAGGGGCCTGAGGCCTTAAATTGCCGGGTGCCTCCTGGAATTCGGCCTCTCGCAGGATGCCTCCCAGACACAAGGTGGCACCAGTTCCAACTTGGTCTGGTTTAAGAGTGCCAAGTGGGTCCTGAAAACTGACACCCAGAACAGTGGCTTGTGAGTTTGGTTTACCAGGGAAAAAGCCTGTACAATGGTTCAGGGTCCTGCGGCCTTAAATTGCCGGGTGCCTCCTGGAATTGCGCCTCTCGCAGGATGCCTCCCAGACGCAAGGTGGCACCAGTTCCAACTTGGTCTGGTTTGAGAGTGCCAAGTGGGTCCTGAAAACTGACACCCAGAACAGTGGCTTGTGAGTTTTGTTTCCCAGGGAAAAAGCCTGTACAGTGGTTCAGGGTCCTGCGGCCTTAAATTGCCGGGTGCCTCCTGGAGATCCGCCTCTCACAGGATGCCTCCCAGGCGCAACATGACACCAGTGCCAACTTAGTCTGGTTTAAGAGTGCCAAGTGGGTCCTGAAAACTGACACCCAGAACAGTGGCTTGTGAGTTTTGTTTCCCAGGGAAAAAGCCTGTACAATGGTTCAGGGTCCTGCGGCCTTAAATTGCCGGGTGCCTCCTGGAATTGCGCCTCTCGCAGGATGCCTCCCAGACGCAAGGTGGCACCAGTGCCAACTTGGTCTGCTTTGAGAGTGTCAAGTGGGTCCTGAAAACTGACACCCAGAACAGTGGCTTGTGAGTTTTGTTTCCCAGGGAAAAAGCCTGTAAAATGGTTCAGGGGCCTGAGACCTTAAATTGCCGGGTGCCTCCTGGAATTTGGCCTCTTGCAGGATGCCTCCAAGACGCAAAATGGCACCATTGCCAACTTGGTCTGGTTTGAGACTGCCAGGTGGCTCCTGCAAACTGACACCCAGAACAGTGGCTTGTGAATTTTGTTTCCCAGGGAAAAAGCCTGTAGAATGGTTCAGGGTCCTGCGGACTTAAATTGCCGGGTGCCTCCTGGAATTCGGCCTCTCGCAGGATGCCTCCCAGACGCAAGGTGGCACCAGTGCCAACTTGGTCTGGTTTAAGAGTGCCAAGTGGGTCCTGAAAACTGACACCCAGAACAGTGGCTTGTGAGTTTTGTTTCCCAGGGAAAAAGCCTGTACAATGGTTCAGGGGCCTGAGGCCTTAAATTGCCGGGTGACTCCTGGAATTCGGCCTCTCGCAGGATGCCTCCCAGACACAAGGTGGCACCAGTTCCAACTTGGTCTGGTTTAAGAGTGCCAAGTGGGTCCTGAAAACTGACACCCAGAACAGTGGCTTGTGAGTTTTGTTTCCCAGGGAAAAAGCCTGTACAGTGGTTCAGGGTCCTGCGGACTTAAATTGCCGGGTGCCTCCTAGAGATCCGCTTCTCGCAGGATGCCTCCCAGGCGCAACATGACACCAGTTCCAACTTGGTCTGTTTTGAGAGTGCCAAGTGGGTCCTGAAAACTGACGCCCAGAACAGTGGCTTATGAGTTTTGTTTCCCAGGGAAAAAGCTTGTACAATGGTTCAGGGGCCTGCGGCCTTAAATTGCCGGGTGCCTCCTGAAATTGCGCCTCTCGCAGGATGCCTCCCAGACGCAAGGTGGCACCAGTTCCAACTTGGTCTGGTTTGAGAGTGCCAAGTGGGTCCTGAAAACTGACACCCAGAACAGTGGCTTGTGAGTTTTGTTTCCCAGGGAAAAAGCCTGTAGAATTGTTCAGGGACCTGAAGCCTTAAATTGCCAGGTGCCGCCTGGAATTCCGCCTCTCGTAGGATGCCTCCCAGACACAAGGTGGCACCAGTTCCAACTTGGTCTGGTTTGAGAGTGCCAAGTGGGTCCTGAAAACTGACACCCAGAACAGTGGCTTGTGAGTTTTGTTTCCCAGGGAAAAAGCCGGTACCATGGTTCAGGGTCCTGCGGCCTTAAATTGCCAGGTGCCTCCTGGAATTGCGCCTCTCGCAGGATGCCTCCCAGACGCAAGGTGGCACCAGTGCCAACTTGATGTGGTTTGAGAGTGCCAAGTGGGTCCTGAAAACTGACACCCAGACAGTGGCTTGTGAGTTTTGTTTCCCAGGGAAAAAGCCTGTACAATGGTTTATGTTAATGCCGCCTTTAATAGCCGGGTGCCAACTGGAGATCCGCCACTCGCAGGATGCCTCCCAGACGCAAGGTGGCACCAGTGCCAACTTGGTCTGGTTTGAGAGTGTCAAGTGGGTCCTGAAAACTGACACCCAGAACAGTGGCTTGTGAGTTTTGTTTCCCAGGGAAAAAGCCTGTACTGTGGTTCAGGGGCCTGCGGCCTTATATTGCCGGGTGCCTCCTGGACATCCGCCTCTCACAGGATGCCTCCCAGACGCTAAGCAACACCAGTGCCAACTTGGTCTGGTTTAAGAGTGCCAAGTGGGTCCTGCAAACTGACACCCAGAACAGTGGCTTGTGAGTTTTGTTTCCCAGGGAAAAAGCCTGTACAATGGTTCAGGGTCCTGAGGCCTTAAATTGCCGGGTGCCTCCTGGAATTGCGCCTCTCGCAGGATGCCTCCCAGACGCAAGGTGGCACTAGTGCCAAATTGATCTGCTTTGAGAGTGTCAAGTGGGTCCTGAAAACTGACACCCAGAACAGTGGCTTGTGAGTTTTGTTTCCCAGGGAAAAAGCCTGTACAATGGTTCAGGGGCCTGAGGCCTTAAATTGCCGGGTGACTCCTGGAATTCCGCCTCTCGCAGGATGCCTCCCAGACGCAAGTTGGCACCAGTTCCAACTTGGTCTGGTTTAAGAGTGCCAAGTGGGTCCTGAAAACTGACACCCAGAACAGTGGCTTGTGAGTTTTGTTTCCCAGGGAAAAAGCCTGTACAATGGTTAAGGGTCCTGCGGCCTGAAATTGCCGGGTGCCTCCTGGAATTGCGCCTCTCGCAGGATGCCTCCCAGACGCAAGGTGGCACCAGTGCCAACTTGATCTGGTTTGAGAGTGCCAGGTGGCTCCTGAAAACTGACACTCAGAACAGTGGCTTGTGAGTTTTGTTTCCCAGGGAAAAAGCCGGTAAAATGGTTTAGGTTAATGCCGCCTTTAATAGCCGTGTGCCACCTGGAGATCCGCCTCTCGCAGGATGCCTCCCAGACGCAAGGTGGCACCAGTGCCAACTTCTTCTTGTTTGAGAGTGCCAAGTGGACCCTGCAAACTGACGCCCAGAACAGTGGCTTCTGAATTTTGTTTTCCAGGGAAAAAGCCTGTAGAGTGGTTTTCGGTCCTGCGGCCCTAAATTGCCGGGTGCCTCCTGGAATTCCGCCTCTCGCAGGATGCCTCCCAGACGCAAGGTGGCACCAGTGCCAACTTGGTCTGGTTTGAGAGTGCCAAGTGGGCCCTGCAAACTGACGCCCAGAACAGTGGCTTCTGAATTTTGTTTCCCAGGGAAAAAGCCTGTAGAGTGGTTTTCGGTCCTGCGGCCCTAAATTGCCGGGTGCCTCCTGGAGATCCGCCTCTAACAGGATGCCTCCCAGGCGCAACATGACACCAGTGCCAACTTAGTCTGGTTTAAGAGTGCCAAGTGGGTCCTGAAAACTGACACCCAGAACAGTGGCTTGTGAGTTTTGTTTCCCAGGGAAAAAGCCTGTACAATGGTTCAGGGTCCTGCGGCCTTAAATTGCCGGGTGACTCCTGGAATTCCGCCTCTTGCAGGATGCCTCCCAGACGCAAGGTGGCACCAGTGCCAACTTGGTCTGGTTTGAGAGTGCCAAGTGGGTCCTGCAAACTGACACCAAGAACAGTGGCTTGTGAGTTTTGTTTCCCAGGGAAAAAGCCTGTACAATGGTTCAGGGTCCTGCGGCCTTAAATTGCCGGGTGCCTCCTGGAATTGCGCCTCTCGCAGGATGCCTCCCAAACGCAAGGCGGCACCAGTGCCAACTTGGTCTGCTTTGAGAGTGTCAAGTGGGTCCTGCAAACTGACACCCAGAACAGTGGCTTGTGAGTTTTCTTTCCCAGGGAAAAAGCCTGTACAATGGTTCAGGGGCCTGCGGCCTTAAATTGCCGGGTGCCTCCTGGAATTGCGCCTCTCGCAGGATGCCTCCCAGACGCAAAATGGCACCAGTGCCAACTTGGTCTGGTTTGAGAGTGCCAGGTGGCTCCTGCAAACTGACACCCAGAACAGTGGCTTGTGAGTTTTGTTTCCAAGGGAAAAAGCCTGTACAATGGTTCAGGGTCCTGCGGACATAAATTGCCGGGTGCCTCCTGGAATTCGGCCACTCGCAGGATGCCTCCCAGACGCAAGGTGGCACCAGTTCCAACTTGGTCTGGTTTAAGAGTGCCAAGTGGGTCCTGAAAACTGACACCCAGAAAAGTGGCTTGCGAGTTTTGTTTCCCAGGGAAAAAGCCTGTACAATGGTTCAGGGGCCTGAGGCCTTAAATTGCCGGGTGCCTCCTGAAATTGCGCCTCTCGCAGGATGCCTCCCAGACGCAAGTTGGCACTAGTGCCAACTTGGTCTGCTTTGAGAGTGTCAAGTGGGTCCTGAAAACTGACACCCAGAACAGTGGCTTGTGAGTTTTGTTTCCCAGGGAAAAAGCCTGTATAATGGTTCAGGGTCCTGCGGCCTTAAATTGCTGGGTGACTCCTGGAATTCGGCCTCTTGCAAGATGGCTCACAGACGCAAGGTGGCACCAGTTCCAACTTGGTAGGGTTTAAGAGTGCCAAGTGGGTCCTGAAAACTGACACCCAGAACAGTGGCTTGTGAGTTTTGTTTCCCAGGGAAAAAGCCTGTACAATGGTTCAGGGGCCTGCGGCCTTAAATTGCCGGGTGCCTCCTGGAGATCCGCCTCTCACAGGATGCCTCCCAGGCGCAACATGACACCAGTGCCAACTTAGTCTGGTTTAAGAGTGCCAAGTGGGTCCTGAAAACTGACACCCAGAACAGTGGCTTGTGAGTTTTGTTTCCCAGGGAAAAAGCCTGTACAATGGTTCAGGGTCCTGCGGCCTTAAATTGCCGGGTGCCTCCTGGAATTGCGCCTCTCGCAGGATGCCTCCCAGACGCAAGGTGGCACCAGTGCCAACTTGGTCTGCTTTGAGAGTGTCAAGTGGGTCCTGAAAACTGACACCCAGAACAGTGGCTTGTGAGTTTTGTTTCCCAGGGAAAAAGCCTGTACAATGGTTCAGGGGCCTGAGGCCTTAAATTGCCGGGTGCCTCCTGGAATTTGGCCTCTCGCAGGATGCCTCCCAGACGCAAAATGGCACCATTGCCAACTTGGTCTGGTTTGAGAGTGCCAGGTGGCTCCTGCAAACTGACACCCAGAACAGTGGCTTGTGAATTTTGTTTCCCAGGGAAAAAGCCTGTAGAATGGTTGAGGGTCCTGCGGACTTAAATTGCCGGGTGCCTCCTGGAATTCGGCCTCTCGCAGGATGCCTCCCAGACGCAAGGTGGCACCAGTTCCAACTTGGTCTGGTTTAAGAGTGCCAAGTGGGTCCTGAAAACTGACACCCAGAACAGTGGCTTGTGAGTTTTGTTTCCCAGGGAAAAAGCCTGTACAATGCTTCAGGGGCCTGAGGCCTTAAATTGCCGGGTGCCTCCTGGAATTCGGCCTCTCGCAGGATGCCTCCCAGACACAAGGTGGCACCAGTTCCAACTTGGTCTGGTTTAAGAGTGCCAAGTGGGTCCTGAAAACTGACACCCAGAACAGTGGCTTGTGAGTTTGGTTTACCAGGGAAAAAGCCTGTACAATGGTTCAGGGTCCTGCGGCCTTAAATTGCCGGGTGCCTCCTGGAATTGCGCCTCTCGCAGGATGCCTCCCAGACGCAAGGTGGCACCAGTTCCAACTTGGTCTGGTTTGAGAGTGCCAAGTGGGTCCTGAAAACTGACACCCAGAACAGTGGCTTGTGAGTTTTGTTTCCCAGGGAAAAAGCCTGTACAGTGGTTCAGGGTCCTGCGGCCTTAAATTGCCGGGTGCCTCCTGGAGATCCGCCTCTCACAGGATGCCTCCCAGGCGCAACATGACACCAGTGCCAACTTAGTCTGGTTTAAGAGTGCCAAGTGGGTCCTGAAAACTGACACCCAGAACAGTGGCTTGTGAGTTTTGTTTCCCAGGGAAAAAGCCTGTACAATGGTTCAGGGTCCTGCGGCCTTGAATTGCCGGGTGCCTCCTGGAATTGCGCCTCTCGCAGGATGCCTCCCAGACGCAAGGTGGCACCAGTGCCAACTTGGTCTGCTTTGAGAGTGTCAAGTGGGTCCTGAAAACTGACACCCAGAACAGTGGCTTGTGAGTTTTGTTTCCCAGGGAAAAAGCCTGTAAAATGGTTCAGGGGCCTGAGGCCTTAAATTGCCGGGTGCCTCCTGGAATTTGGCCTCTCGCAGGATGCCTCCCAGACGCAAAATGGCACCATTGCCAACTTGGTCTGGTTTGAGAGTGCCAGGTGCCTCCTGCAAACTGACACCCAGAACAGTGGCTTGTGAATTTTGTTTCCCAGGGAAAAAGCCTGTAGAATGGTTGAGGGTCCTGCAGACTTAAATTGCCGGGTGCCTCCTGGAATTCGGCCTCTCGCAGGATGCCTCCCAGACGCAAGGTGGCACCAGTTCCAACTTGGTCTGGTTTAAGAGTGCCAAGTGGGTCCTGAAAACTGACACCCAGAACAGTGGCTTGTGAGTTTTGTTTCCCAGGGAAAAAGCCTGTACAATGGTTCAGGGGCCTGAGGCCTTAAATTGCCGGGTGCCTCCTGAAATTGCGCCTCTCGCAGGATGCCTCCCAGACGCAAGTTGGCACTAGTGCCAACTTGGTCTGCTTTGAGAGTGTCAAGTGGGTCCTGAAAACTGACACCCAGAACAGTGGCTTGTGAGTTTTGTTTCCCAGGGAAAAAGCCTGTATAATGGTTCAGGGTCCTGCGGCCTTAAATTGCTGGGTGACTCCTGGAATTCGGCCTCTCGCAAGATGGCTCACAGACGCAAGGTGGCACCAGTTCCAACTTGGTAGGGTTTAAGAGTGCCAAGTGGGTCCTGAAAACTGACACCCAGAACAGTGGCTTGTGAGTTTTGTTTCCCAGGGAAAAAGCCTGTACAATGGTTCAGGGGCCTGCGGCCTTAAATTGCCGAGTGCCTCCTGGAGATCCGCCTCTCACAGGATGCCTCCCAGGCGCAACATGACACCAGTGCCAACTTAGTCTGGTTTAAGAGTGCCAAGTGGGTCCTGAAAACTGACACCCAGAACAGTGGCTTGTGAGTTTTGTTTCCCAGGGAAAAAGCCTGTACAATGGTTCAGGGTCCTGCGGCCTTAAATTGCCGGGTGCCTCCTGGAATTGCGCCTCTCGCAGGATGCCTCCCAGACGCAAGGTGGCACCAGTGCCAACTTGGTCTGCTTTGAGAGTGTCAAGTGGGTCCTGAAAACTGACACCCAGAACAGTGGCTTGTGAGTTTTGTTTCCCAGGGAAAAAGCCTGTACAATGGTTCAGGGGCCTGCGGCCTTAAATTGCCGGGTGCCTCCTGGAATTTGGCCTCTCGCAGGATGCCTCCCAGACGCAAAATGGCACCATTGCCAACTTGGTCTGGTTTGAGAGTGCCAGGTGGCTCCTGCAAACTGACACCCAGAACAGTGGCTTGTGAATTTTGTTTCCCAGGGAAAAAGCCTGTAGAATGGTTGAGGGTCCTGCGGACTTAAATTGCCGGGTGCCTCCTGGAATTCGGCCTCTCGCAGGATGCCTCCCAGACGCAAGGTGGCACCAGTTCCAACTTGGTCTGGTTTAAGAGTGCCAAGTGGGTCCTGAAAACTGACACCCAGAACAGTGGCTTGTGAGTTTTGTTTCCCAGGGAAAAAGCCTGTACAATGGTTCAGGGGCCTGAGGCCTTAAATTGCCGGGTGACTCCTGGAATTCGGCCTCTCGCAGGATGCCTCCCAGACACAAGGTGGCACCAGTTCCAACTTGGTCTGGTTTAAGAGTGCCAAGTGGGTCCTGAAAACTGACACCCAGAACAGTGGCTTGTGAGTTTTGTTTCCCAGGGAAAAAGCCTGTACAGTGGTTCAGGGTCCTGCGGACTTAAATTGCCGGGTGCCTCCTAGAGATCCGCTTCTCGCAGGATGCCTCCCAGGCGCAACATGACACCAGTTCCAACTTGGTCTGTTTTGAGAGTGCCAAGTGGGTCCTGAAAACTGACGCCCAGAACAGTGGCTTATGAGTTTTGTTTCCCAGGGAAAAAGCTTGTACAATGGTTCAGGGGCCTGCGGCCTTAAATTGCCGGGTGCCTCCTGAAATTGCGCCTCTCGCAGGATGCCTCCCAGACGCAAGGTGGCACCAGTTCCAACTTGGTCTGGTTTGAGAGTGCCAAGTGGGTCCTGAAAACTGACACCCAGAACAGTGGCTTGTGAGTTTTGTTTCCCAGGGAAAAAGCCTGTAGAATTGTTCAGGGACCTGAAGCCTTAAATTGCCAGGTGCCGCCTGGAATTCCGCCTCTCGTAGGATGCCTCCCAGACACAAGGTGGCACCAGTTCCAACTTGGTCTGGTTTGAGAGTGCCAAGTGGGTCCTGAAAACTGACACCCAGAACAGTGGCTTGTGAGTTTTGTTTCCCAGGGAAAAAGCCGGTACCATGGTTCAGGGTCCTGCGGCCTTAAATTGCCAGGTGCCTCCTGGAATTGCGCCTCTCGCAGGATGCCTCCCAGACGCAAGGTGGCACCAGTGCCAACTTGATGTGGTTTGAGAGTGCCAAGTGGGTCCTGAAAACTGACACCCAGACAGTGGCTTGTGAGTTTTGTTTCCCAGGGAAAAAGCCTGTACAATGGTTTATGTTAATGCCGCCTTTAATAGCCGGGTGCCAACTGGAGATCCGCCACTCGCAGGATGCCTCCCAGACGCAAGGTGGCACCAGTGCCAACTTGGTCTGGTTTGAGAGTGTCAAGTGGGTCCTGAAAACTGACACCCAGAACAGTGGCTTGTGAGTTTTGTTTCCCAGGGAAAAAGCCTGTACTGTGGTTCAGGGGCCTGCGGCCTTATATTGCCGGGTGCCTCCTGGACATCCGCCTCTCACAGGATGCCTCCCAGACGCTAAGCAACACCAGTGCCAACTTGGTCTGGTTTAAGAGTGCCAAGTGGGTCCTGCAAACTGACACCCAGAACAGTGGCTTGTGAGTTTTGTTTCCCAGGGAAAAAGCCTGTACAATGGTTCAGGGTCCTGAGGCCTTAAATTGCCGGGTGCCTCCTGGAATTGCGCCTCTCGCAGGATGCCTCCCAGACGCAAGGTGGCACTAGTGCCAAATTGATCTGCTTTGAGAGTGTCAAGTGGGTCCTGAAAACTGACACCCAGAACAGTGGCTTGTGAGTTTTGTTTCCCAGGGAAAAAGCCTGTACAATGGTTCAGGGGCCTGAGGCCTTAAATTGCCGGGTGACTCCTGGAATTCCGCCTCTCGCAGGATGCCTCCCAGACGCAAGTTGGCACCAGTTCCAACTTGGTCTGGTTTAAGAGTGCCAAGTGGGTCCTGAAAACTGACACCCAGAACAGTGGCTTGTGAGTTTTGTTTCCCAGGGAAAAAGCCTGTACAATGGTTAAGGGTCCTGCGGCCTGAAATTGCCGGGTGCCTCCTGGAATTGCGCCTCTCGCAGGATGCCTCCCAGACGCAAGGTGGCACCAGTGCCAACTTGATCTGGTTTGAGAGTGCCAGGTGGCTCCTGAAAACTGACACTCAGAACAGTGGCTTGTGAGTTTTGTTTCCCAGGGAAAAAGCCGGTAAAATGGTTTAGGTTAATGCCGCCTTTAATAGCCGTGTGCCACCTGGAGATCCGCCTCTCGCAGGATGCCTCCCAGACGCAAGGTGGCACCAGTGCCAACTTCTTCTTGTTTGAGAGTGCCAAGTGGACCCTGCAAACTGACGCCCAGAACAGTGGCTTCTGAATTTTGTTTTCCAGGGAAAAAGCCTGTAGAGTGGTTTTCGGTCCTGCGGCCCTAAATTGCCGGGTGCCTCCTGGAATTCCGCCTCTCGCAGGATGCCTCCCAGACGCAAGGTGGCACCAGTGCCAACTTGGTCTGGTTTGAGAGTGCCAAGTGGGCCCTGCAAACTGACGCCCAGAACAGTGGCTTCTGAATTTTGTTTCCCAGGGAAAAAGCCTGTAGAGTGGTTTTCGGTCCTGCGGCCCTAAATTGCCGGGTGCCTCCTGGAGATCCGCCTCTAACAGGATGCCTCCCAGGCGCAACATGACACCAGTGCCAACTTAGTCTGGTTTAAGAGTGCCAAGTGGGTCCTGAAAACTGACACCCAGAACAGTGGCTTGTGAGTTTTGTTTCCCAGGGAAAAAGCCTGTACAATGGTTCAGGGTCCTGCGGCCTTAAATTGCCGGGTGACTCCTGGAATTCCGCCTCTTGCAGGATGCCTCCCAGACGCAAGGTGGCACCAGTGCCAACTTGGTCTGGTTTGAGAGTGCCAAGTGGGTCCTGCAAACTGACACCAAGAACAGTGGCTTGTGAGTTTTGTTTCCCAGGGAAAAAGCCTGTACAATGGTTCAGGGTCCTGCGGCCTTAAATTGCCGGGTGCCTCCTGGAATTGCGCCTCTCGCAGGATGCCTCCCAAACGCAAGGCGGCACCAGTGCCAACTTGGTCTGCTTTGAGAGTGTCAAGTGGGTCCTGCAAACTGACACCCAGAACAGTGGCTTGTGAGTTTTCTTTCCCAGGGAAAAAGCCTGTACAATGGTTCAGGGGCCTGCGGCCTTAAATTGCCGGGTGCCTCCTGGAATTGCGCCTCTCGCAGGATGCCTCCCAGACGCAAAATGGCACCAGTGCCAACTTGGTCTGGTTTGAGAGTGCCAGGTGGCTCCTGCAAACTGACACCCAGAACAGTGGCTTGTGAGTTTTGTTTCCAAGGGAAAAAGCCTGTACAATGGTTCAGGGTCCTGCGGACATAAATTGCCGGGTGCCTCCTGGAATTCGGCCACTCGCAGGATGCCTCCCAGACGCAAGGTGGCACCAGTTCCAACTTGGTCTGGTTTAAGAGTGCCAAGTGGGTCCTGAAAACTGACACCCAGAAAAGTGGCTTGCGAGTTTTGTTTCCCAGGGAAAAAGCCTGTACAATGGTTCAGGGGCCTGAGGCCTTAAATTGCCGGGTGCCTCCTGAAATTGCGCCTCTCGCAGGATGCCTCCCAGACGCAAGTTGGCACTAGTGCCAACTTGGTCTGCTTTGAGAGTGTCAAGTGGGTCCTGAAAACTGACACCCAGAACAGTGGCTTGTGAGTTTTGTTTCCCAGGGAAAAAGCCTGTATAATGGTTCAGGGTCCTGCGGCCTTAAATTGCTGGGTGACTCCTGGAATTCGGCCTCTTGCAAGATGGCTCACAGACGCAAGGTGGCACCAGTTCCAACTTGGTAGGGTTTAAGAGTGCCAAGTGGGTCCTGAAAACTGACACCCAGAACAGTGGCTTGTGAGTTTTGTTTCCCAGGGAAAAAGCCTGTACAATGGTTCAGGGGCCTGCGGCCTTAAATTGCCGGGTGCCTCCTGGAGATCCGCCTCTCACAGGATGCCTCCCAGGCGCAACATGACACCAGTGCCAACTTAGTCTGGTTTAAGAGTGCCAAGTGGGTCCTGAAAACTGACACCCAGAACAGTGGCTTGTGAGTTTTGTTTCCCAGGGAAAAAGCCTGTACAATGGTTCAGGGTCCTGCGGCCTTAAATTGCCGGGTGCCTCCTGGAATTGCGCCTCTCGCAGGATGCCTCCCAGACGCAAGGTGGCACCAGTGCCAACTTGGTCTGCTTTGAGAGTGTCAAGTGGGTCCTGAAAACTGACACCCAGAACAGTGGCTTGTGAGTTTTGTTTCCCAGGGAAAAAGCCTGTACAATGGTTCAGGGGCCTGAGGCCTTAAATTGCCGGGTGCCTCCTGGAATTTGGCCTCTCGCAGGATGCCTCCCAGACGCAAAATGGCACCATTGCCAACTTGGTCTGGTTTGAGAGTGCCAGGTGGCTCCTGCAAACTGACACCCAGAACAGTGGCTTGTGAATTTTGTTTCCCAGGGAAAAAGCCTGTAGAATGGTTGAGGGTCCTGCGGACTTAAATTGCCGGGTGCCTCCTGGAATTCGGCCTCTCGCAGGATGCCTCCCAGACGCAAGGTGGCACCAGTTCCAACTTGGTCTGGTTTAAGAGTGCCAAGTGGGTCCTGAAAACTGACACCCAGAACAGTGGCTTGTGAGTTTTGTTTCCCAGGGAAAAAGCCTGTACAATGCTTCAGGGGCCTGAGGCCTTAAATTGCCGGGTGCCTCCTGGAATTCGGCCTCTCGCAGGATGCCTCCCAGACACAAGGTGGCACCAGTTCCAACTTGGTCTGGTTTAAGAGTGCCAAGTGGGTCCTGAAAACTGACACCCAGAACAGTGGCTTGTGAGTTTGGTTTACCAGGGAAAAAGCCTGTACAATGGTTCAGGGTCCTGCGGCCTTAAATTGCCGGGTGCCTCCTGGAATTGCGCCTCTCGCAGGATGCCTCCCAGACGCAAGGTGGCACCAGTTCCAACTTGGTCTGGTTTGAGAGTGCCAAGTGGGTCCTGAAAACTGACACCCAGAACAGTGGCTTGTGAGTTTTGTTTCCCAGGGAAAAAGCCTGTACAGTGGTTCAGGGTCCTGCGGCCTTAAATTGCCGGGTGCCTCCTGGAGATCCGCCTCTCACAGGATGCCTCCCAGGCGCAACATGACACCAGTGCCAACTTAGTCTGGTTTAAGAGTGCCAAGTGGGTCCTGAAAACTGACACCCAGAACAGTGGCTTGTGAGTTTTGTTTCCCAGGGAAAAAGCCTGTACAATGGTTCAGGGTCCTGCGGCCTTGAATTGCCGGGTGCCTCCTGGAATTGCGCCTCTCGCAGGATGCCTCCCAGACGCAAGGTGGCACCAGTGCCAACTTGGTCTGCTTTGAGAGTGTCAAGTGGGTCCTGAAAACTGACACCCAGAACAGTGGCTTGTGAGTTTTGTTTCCCAGGGAAAAAGCCTGTAAAATGGTTCAGGGGCCTGAGGCCTTAAATTGCCGGGTGCCTCCTGGAATTTGGCCTCTCGCAGGATGCCTCCCAGACGCAAAATGGCACCATTGCCAACTTGGTCTGGTTTGAGAGTGCCAGGTGCCTCCTGCAAACTGACACCCAGAACAGTGGCTTGTGAATTTTGTTTCCCAGGGAAAAAGCCTGTAGAATGGTTGAGGGTCCTGCAGACTTAAATTGCCGGGTGCCTCCTGGAATTCGGCCTCTCGCAGGATGCCTCCCAGACGCAAGGTGGCACCAGTTCCAACTTGGTCTGGTTTAAGAGTGCCAAGTGGGTCCTGAAAACTGACACCCAGAACAGTGGCTTGTGAGTTTTGTTTCCCAGGGAAAAAGCCTGTACAATGGTTCAGGGGCCTGAGGCCTTAAATTGCCGGGTGCCTCCTGAAATTGCGCCTCTCGCAGGATGCCTCCCAGACGCAAGTTGGCACTAGTGCCAACTTGGTCTGCTTTGAGAGTGTCAAGTGGGTCCTGAAAACTGACACCCAGAACAGTGGCTTGTGAGTTTTGTTTCCCAGGGAAAAAGCCTGTATAATGGTTCAGGGTCCTGCGGCCTTAAATTGCTGGGTGACTCCTGGAATTCGGCCTCTCGCAAGATGGCTCACAGACGCAAGGTGGCACCAGTTCCAACTTGGTAGGGTTTAAGAGTGCCAAGTGGGTCCTGAAAACTGACACCCAGAACAGTGGCTTGTGAGTTTTGTTTCCCAGGGAAAAAGCCTGTACAATGGTTCAGGGGCCTGCGGCCTTAAATTGCCGAGTGCCTCCTGGAGATCCGCCTCTCACAGGATGCCTCCCAGGCGCAACATGACACCAGTGCCAACTTAGTCTGGTTTAAGAGTGCCAAGTGGGTCCTGAAAACTGACACCCAGAACAGTGGCTTGTGAGTTTTGTTTCCCAGGGAAAAAGCCTGTACAATGGTTCAGGGTCCTGCGGCCTTAAATTGCCGGGTGCCTCCTGGAATTGCGCCTCTCGCAGGATGCCTCCCAGACGCAAGGTGGCACCAGTGCCAACTTGGTCTGCTTTGAGAGTGTCAAGTGGGTCCTGAAAACTGACACCCAGAACAGTGGCTTGTGAGTTTTGTTTCCCAGGGAAAAAGCCTGTACAATGGTTCAGGGGCCTGCGGCCTTAAATTGCCGGGTGCCTCCTGGAATTTGGCCTCTCGCAGGATGCCTCCCAGACGCAAAATGGCACCATTGCCAACTTGGTCTGGTTTGAGAGTGCCAGGTGGCTCCTGCAAACTGACACCCAGAACAGTGGCTTGTGAATTTTGTTTCCCAGGGAAAAAGCCTGTAGAATGGTTGAGGGTCCTGCGGACTTAAATTGCCGGGTGCCTCCTGGAATTCGGCCTCTCGCAGGATGCCTCCCAGACGCAAGGTGGCACCAGTTCCAACTTGGTCTGGTTTAAGAGTGCCAAGTGGGTCCTGAAAACTGACACCCAGAACAGTGGCTTGTGAGTTTTGTTTCCCAGGGAAAAAGCCTGTACAATGCTTCAGGGGCCTGAGGCCTTAAATTGCCGGGTGCCTCCTGGAATTCGGCCTCTCGCAGGATGCCTCCCAGACACAAGGTGGCACCAGTTCCAACTTGGTCTGGTTTAAGAGTGCCAAGTGGGTCCTGAAAACTGACACCCAGAACAGTGGCTTGTGAGTTTGGTTTACCAGGGAAAAAGCCTGTACAATGGTTCAGGGTCCTGCGGCCTTAAATTGCCGGGTGCCTCCTGGAATTGCGCCTCTCGCAGGATGCCTCCCAGACGCAAGGTGGCACCAGTTCCAACTTGGTCTGGTTTGAGAGTGCCAAGTGGGTCCTGAAAACTGACACCCAGAACAGTGGCTTGTGAGTTTTGTTTCCCAGGGAAAAAGCCTGTACAGTGGTTCAGGGTCCTGCGGCCTTAAATTGCCGGGTGCCTCCTGGAGATCCGCCTCTCACAGGATGCCTCCCAGGCGCAACATGACACCAGTGCCAACTTAGTCTGGTTTAAGAGTGCCAAGTGGGTCCTGAAAACTGACACCCAGAACAGTGGCTTGTGAGTTTTGTTTCCCAGGGAAAAAGCCTGTACAATGGTTCAGGGTCCTGCGGCCTTAAATTGCCGGGTGCCTCCTGGAATTGCGCCTCTCGCAGGATGCCTCCCAGACGCAAGGTGGCACCAGTGCCAACTTGGTCTGCTTTGAGAGTGTCAAGTGGGTCCTGAAAACTGACACCCAGAACAGTGGCTTGTGAGTTTTGTTTCCCAGGGAAAAAGCCTGTAAAATGGTTCAGGGGCCTGAGACCTTAAATTGCCGGGTGCCTCCTGGAATTCGGCCTCTCGCAGGATGCCTCCCAGACGCAAGGTGGCACCAGTGCCAACTTGGTCTGGTTTAAGAGTGCCAAGTGGGTCCTGAAAACTGACACCCAGAACAGTGGCTTGTGAGTTTTGTTTCCCAGGGAAAAAGCCTGTACAATGGTTCAGGGGCCTGAGGCCTTAAATTGCCGGGTGACTCCTGGAATTCGGCCTCTCGCAGGATGCCTCCCAGACACAAGGTGGCACCAGTTCCAACTTGGTCTGGTTTAAGAGTGCCAAGTGGGTCCTGAAAACTGACACCCAGAACAGTGGCTTGTGAGTTTTGTTTCCCAGGGAAAAAGCCTGTACAGTGGTTCAGGGTCCTGCGGACTTAAATTGCCGGGTGCCTCCTAGAGATCCGCTTCTCGCAGGATGCCTCCCAGGCGCAACATGACACCAGTTCCAACTTGGTCTGTTTTGAGAGTGCCAAGTGGGTCCTGAAAACTGACGCCCAGAACAGTGGCTTATGAGTTTTGTTTCCCAGGGAAAAAGCTTGTACAATGGTTCAGGGGCCTGCGGCCTTAAATTGCCGGGTGCCTCCTGAAATTGCGCCTCTCGCAGGATGCCTCCCAGACGCAAGGTGGCACCAGTTCCAACTTGGTCTGGTTTGAGAGTGCCAAGTGGGTCCTGAAAACTGACACCCAGAACAGTGGCTTGTGAGTTTTGTTTCCCAGGGAAAAAGCCTGTAGAATTGTTCAGGGACCTGAAGCCTTAAATTGCCAGGTGCCGCCTGGAATTCCGCCTCTCGTAGGATGCCTCCCAGACACAAGGTGGCACCAGTTCCAACTTGGTCTGGTTTGAGAGTGCCAAGTGGGTCCTGAAAACTGACACCCAGAACAGTGGCTTGTGAGTTTTGTTTCCCAGGGAAAAAGCCGGTACCATGGTTCAGGGTCCTGCGGCCTTAAATTGCCAGGTGCCTCCTGGAATTGCGCCTCTCGCAGGATGCCTCCCAGACGCAAGGTGGCACCAGTGCCAACTTGATGTGGTTTGAGAGTGCCAAGTGGGTCCTGAAAACTGACACCCAGACAGTGGCTTGTGAGTTTTGTTTCCCAGGGAAAAAGCCTGTACAATGGTTTATGTTAATGCCGCCTTTAATAGCCGGGTGCCAACTGGAGATCCGCCACTCGCAGGATGCCTCCCAGACGCAAGGTGGCACCAGTGCCAACTTGGTCTGGTTTGAGAGTGTCAAGTGGGTCCTGAAAACTGACACCCAGAACAGTGGCTTGTGAGTTTTGTTTCCCAGGGAAAAAGCCTGTACTGTGGTTCAGGGGCCTGCGGCCTTATATTGCCGGGTGCCTCCTGGACATCCGCCTCTCACAGGATGCCTCCCAGACGCTAAGCAACACCAGTGCCAACTTGGTCTGGTTTAAGAGTGCCAAGTGGGTCCTGCAAACTGACACCCAGAACAGTGGCTTGTGAGTTTTGTTTCCCAGGGAAAAAGCCTGTACAATGGTTCAGGGTCCTGAGGCCTTAAATTGCCGGGTGCCTCCTGGAATTGCGCCTCTCGCAGGATGCCTCCCAGACGCAAGGTGGCACTAGTGCCAAATTGATCTGCTTTGAGAGTGTCAAGTGGGTCCTGAAAACTGACACCCAGAACAGTGGCTTGTGAGTTTTGTTTCCCAGGGAAAAAGCCTGTACAATGGTTCAGGGGCCTGAGGCCTTAAATTGCCGGGTGACTCCTGGAATTCCGCCTCTCGCAGGATGCCTCCCAGACGCAAGTTGGCACCAGTTCCAACTTGGTCTGGTTTAAGAGTGCCAAGTGGGTCCTGAAAACTGACACCCAGAACAGTGGCTTGTGAGTTTTGTTTCCCAGGGAAAAAGCCTGTACAATGGTTAAGGGTCCTGCGGCCTGAAATTGCCGGGTGCCTCCTGGAATTGCGCCTCTCGCAGGATGCCTCCCAGACGCAAGGTGGCACCAGTGCCAACTTGATCTGGTTTGAGAGTGCCAGGTGGCTCCTGAAAACTGACACTCAGAACAGTGGCTTGTGAGTTTTGTTTCCCAGGGAAAAAGCCGGTAAAATGGTTTAGGTTAATGCCGCCTTTAATAGCCGTGTGCCACCTGGAGATCCGCCTCTCGCAGGATGCCTCCCAGACGCAAGGTGGCACCAGTGCCAACTTCTTCTTGTTTGAGAGTGCCAAGTGGACCCTGCAAACTGACGCCCAGAACAGTGGCTTCTGAATTTTGTTTTCCAGGGAAAAAGCCTGTAGAGTGGTTTTCGGTCCTGCGGCCCTAAATTGCCGGGTGCCTCCTGGAATTCCGCCTCTCGCAGGATGTTTCCCAGACGCAAGGTGGCACCAGTGCCAACTTGATCTGGTTTGAGAGTGCCAAGTGTGTCCTGAAAACTGACACCCAGAACAGTGGCTTGTGAGTTTTGTTTCCCAGGGAAAAAGCCTGTACAATGGTTCAGGGGCCTGCGGCCTTAAATTACCGGGTGCCTCCTGGAGATCCGCCTCTCACAGGATGCCTCCCAGGCGCAACATGACACCAG
>NW_028167339.1:0-1000 GCF_963513975.1 Fringilla coelebs | reverse complement strand
GAATCCCTGGGCTTGTTTTTGCCTGAAAATTCCCTTCTTCCCTCATTTTGCATTTTTTTCCAACAATCTCTCAGCTGCAGATTTATTATTTTTAACCAAAAACTCATTTTGAAATATTCTTTTTAATCTAAACGTCTTTATAATCTTCTTCTTTTTTCATTAATGCCTCATTAATTTTCATGGAAAAAATTCCCTTTTTCCTCATTTTCTACAGAAAACAAAAAAAAAAAGTGCACTATGTCCTGGTTATTTTGGTTTACTTTTTGGTTGGGTTTTTTGTGTTTTTTTTTTTTTTTTGTTTGTTTGTTTGTTTATTTTTTCTTTTTGCTAAAATTCTAATTATCAGTTTTAGAGTTTTACCAGGACAAAACCCCAAGATCTATTTGCTGGAATTGTATTTTTTTCCAGGGAAAAAAGATCTCTTTTTAAAAGTTTTTTTTTAATGAAAAAAGTCCTTTTATTTGCTCTTTTTAGAGAAAAGCAGTTGGTTCTTAAGGAAAAAAAACCCTTTTATTCCTTATTTTCCTGCCTTTTTTTCTAATTTTCATTAAAACCCTTTATCCAATCAATATTACCTAGTCTTTTAAATTAAAAACCCCTTTTAATTGCCTTTATATTTTCTTTTTTATTCCTTTTTTTTGTTTGTTTAATTTTATTTAAAAATTTATTCATTACTGAAAAAAGCCTTCTTGAACTCTGTTTTAAGTTTCAGGTATTTTTAAAGAAAAAAACCTCATTCTGTTCAAATTCTTAAAATCCCAATTGCTCATTTTCCTCTTGATTTTTCTTCAAAATCCTCTTTTTTAAAAAAGCAACTCTTCTTCATGTATTATTTCAGAAAGCCCCCTTTAATCCTATTTTCTATTCACAATCAAACCTCATTATTCCCTATTTTTCCCCAAAACCACTCAAATTCAAGTTTTTTCAGAAAAAAAATCAGCAGATTTTTTTTTTTGTCCACCATCCCCAATTCCCAATGTTTTAAATTAAAACACCATTT
>NW_028167340.1:0-148734 GCF_963513975.1 Fringilla coelebs | reverse complement strand
AAGCTTTTCCACTCTGTCTAGGAAGGAGAAAGTGTGCCAGCACAGCAAATGCCTCCCGGACTTTCCCTGCAATTCAGCAAGTGCTTTGCAGCTTGAAATTGGAAGGAAAGCCTCAGATTTAGCAGCCAGAGCTTCAGGAGGAGCAGCAGCGAGCACAGCATCGCTTTTGCAGCAGCTCCTTCCATGTGCATGTTTTTGGGAGTGGAAAGGCTTGCAGAGTGTTCAAGTAGCTTTTTCTCTCCGCTGGAAAGCTGCAGGCTCAGTGCCAGTGTTCTGCAGCTTCTTTCTTCACGTTTCAGCAGCTAGCACGCTCTCCGTGTGCAGGAGAAGCGGCTGAGGCTTCCTTGCCGGAGAAGCGGCACCTTCGCCGGCAGAGAGCCTCCGGCCGGCCGCGGTGCGCTCCGGAGCGGGGGCTTGTGCCGAAAGAGGCCGGGAACAGGCGCTTACCTTCGGACAGCTCCGGATGCCCGTCTAATGCGTCTCTTGTCGCCTACACGGCAGGGAAAAGCTTTTCCACTCTGTCTAGGAAGGAGAAAGTGTGCCAGCACAGCAAATGCCCCCCGGACTTTCCCTGCAATTCAGCAAGTGCTTTGCAGCTTGAAATTGGAAGGAAAGCCTCAGATTTAGCAGCCAGAGCTTCAGGAGGAGCAGCAGCAAGCACAGCATCGCTTTTGCAGCAGCTCCTTCCATGTGCATGTTTTTGGGAGTGGAAAGGCTTGCAGAGTGTTCAAGTAGCTTTTTCTCTCCGCTGGAAAGCTGCAGGCTCAGTGCCAGTGTTCTGCAGCTTCTTTCTTCACGTTTCAGCAGCTAGCACGCTCTCCGTGTGCAGGAGAAGCGGCTGAGGCTTCCTTGCCGGAGAAGCGGCACCTTCGCCGGCAGAGAGCCTCCGGCCGGCCGCGGTGCGCTCCGGAGCGGGGGCTTGTGCCGAAAGAGGCCGGGAACAGGCGCTTACCTTCGGACAGCTCCGGATGCCCGTCTAATGCGTCTCTTGTCGCCTACACGGCAGGGAAAAGCTTTTCCACTCTGTCTAGGAAGGAGAAAGTGTGCCAGCACAGCAAATGCCTCCCGGACTTTCCCTGCAATTCAGCAAGTGCTTTGCAGCTTGAAATTGGAAGGAAAGCCTCAGATTTAGCAGCCAGAGCTTCAGGAGGAGCAGCAGCGAGCACAGCATCGCTTTTGCAGCAGCTCCTTCCATGTGCATGTTTTTGGGAGTTGGAAGGCTTGCAGAGTGTTAAAGTAGCTTTTTCTCTCCGCTGGAAAGCTGCAGGCTCAGTGCCAGTGTTCTGCAGCTTCTTTCTTCACGTTTCAGCAGCTAGCACGCTCTCCGTGTGCAGGAGAAGGGGCTGAGGCTTCCTTGCCGGAGAAGCGGCACCTTCGCCGGCAGAGAGCCTCCGGCCGGCCGCGGTGCGCTCCGGAGCGGGGGCTTGTGCCGAAAGAGGCCGGGAACAGGCGCTTACCTTCGGACAGCTCCGGATGCCCGTCTAATGCGTCTCTTGTCGCCTACACGGCAGGGAAAAGCTTTTCCACTCTGTCTAGGAAGGAGAAAGTGTGCCAGCACAGCAAATGCCTCCCGGACTTTCCCTGCAATTCAGCAAGTGCTTTGCAGCTTGAAATTGGAAGGAAAGCCTCAGATTTAGCAGCCAGAGCTTCAGGAGGAGCAGCAGCGAGCACAGCATCGCTTTTGCAGCAGCTCCTTCCATGTGCATGTTTTTGGGAGTGGAAAGGCTTGCAGAGTGTTCAAGTAGCTTTTTCTCTCCGCTGGAAAGCTGCAGGCTCAGTGCCAGTGTTCTGCAGCTTCTTTCTTCACGTTTCAGCAGCTAGCACGCTCTCCGTGTGCAGGAGAAGCGGCTGAGGCTTCCTTGCCGGAGAAGCGGCACCTTCGCCGGCAGAGAGCCTCCGGCCGGCCGCGGTGCGCTCCGGAGCGGGGGCTTGTGCCGAAAGAGGCCGGGAACAGGCGCTTACCTTCGGACAGCTCCGGATGCCCGTCTAATGCGTCTCTTGTCGCCTACACGGCAGGGAAAAGCTTTTCCACTCTGTCTAGGAAGGAGAAAGTGTGCCAGCACAGCAAATGCCTCCCGGACTTTCCCTGCAATTCAGCAAGTGCTTTGCAGCTTGAAATTGGAAGGAAAGCCTCAGATTTAGCAGCCAGAGCTTCAGGAGGAGCAGCAGCGAGCACAGCATCGCTTTTGCAGCAGCTCCTTCCATGTGCATGTTTTTGGGAGTGGAAAGGCTTGCAGAGTGTTCAAGTAGCTTTTTCTCTCCGCTGGAAAGCTGCAGGCTCAGTGCCAGTGTTCTGCAGCTTCTTTCTTCACGTTTCAGCAGCTAGCACGCTCTCCGTGTGCAGGAGAAGCGGCTGAGGCTTCCTTGCCGGAGAAGCGGCACCTTCGCCGGCAGAGAGCCTCCGGCCGGCCGCGGTGCGCTCCGGAGCGGGGGCTTGTGCCGAAAGAGGCCGGGAACAGGCGCTTACCTTCGGACAGCTCCGGATGCCCGTCTAATGCGTCTCTTGTCGCCTACACGGCAGGGAAAAGCTTTTCCACTCTGTCTAGGAAGGAGAAAGTGTGCCAGCACAGCAAATGCCTCCCGGACTTTCCCTGCAATTCAGCAAGTGCTTTGCAGCTTGAAATTGGAAGGAAAGCCTCAGATTTAGCAGCCAGAGCTTCAGGAGGAGCAGCAGCGAGCACAGCATCGCTTTTGCAGCAGCTCCTTCCATGTGCATGTTTTTGGGAGTGGAAAGGCTTGCAGAGTGTTCAAGTAGCTTTTTCTCTCCGCTGGAAAGCTGCACGCTCAGTGCCAGTGTTCTGCAGCTTCTTTCTTCACGTTTCAGCAGCTAGCACGCTCTCCGTGTGCAGGAGAAGCGGCTGAGGCTTCCTTGCCGGAGAAGCGGCACCTTCGCCGGCAGAGAGCCTCCGGCCGGCCGCGGTGCGCTCCGGAGCGGGGGCTTGTGCCGAAAGAGGCCGGGAACAGGCGCTTACCTTCGGACAGCTCCGGATGCCCGTCTAATGCGTCTCTTGTCGCCTACACGGCAGGGAAAAGCTTTTCCACTCTGTCTAGGAAGGAGAAAGTGTGCCAGCACAGCAAATGCCTCCCGGACTTTCCCTGCAATTCAGCAAGTGCTTTGCAGCTTGAAATTGGAAGGAAAGCCTCAGATTCAGCAGCCAGAGCTTCAGGAGGAGCAGCAGCGAGCACAGCATCGCTTTTGCAGCAGCTCCTTCCATGTGCATGTTTTTGGGAGTGGAAAGGCTTGCAGAGTGTTCAAGTAGCTTTTTCTCTCCGCTGGAAAGCTGCAGGCTCAGTGCCAGTGTTCTGCAGCTTCTTTCTTCACGTTTCAGCAGCTAGCACGCTCTCCGTGTGCAGGAGAAGCGGCTGAGGCTTCCTTGCCGGAGAAGCGGCACCTTCGCCGGCAGAGAGCCTCCGGCCGGCCGCGGTGCGCTCCGGAGCGGGGGCTTGTGCCGAAAGAGGCCGGGAACAGGCGCTTACCTTCGGACAGCTCCGGATGCCCGTCTAATGCGTCTCTTGTCGCCTACACGGCAGGGAAAAGCTTTTCCACTCTGTCTAGGAAGGAGAAAGTGTGCCAGCACAGCAAATGCCTCCCGGACTTTCCCTGCAATTCAGCAAGTGCTTTGCAGCTTGAAATTGGAAGGAAAGCCTCAGATTCAGCAGCCAGAGCTTCAGGAGGAGCAGCAGCGAGCACAGCATCGCTTTTGCAGCAGCTCCTTCCATGTGCATGTTTTTGGGAGTGGAAAGGCTTGCAGAGTGTTCAAGTAGCTTTTTCTCTCCGCTGGAAAGCTGCAGGCTCAGTGCCAGTGTTCTGCAGCTTCTTTCTTCACGTTTCAGCAGCTAGCACGCTCTCCGTGTGCAGGAGAAGCGGCTGAGGCTTCCTTGCCGGAGAAGCGGCACCTTCGCCGGCAGAGAGCCTCCGGCCGGCCGCGGTACGCTCCGGAGCGGGGGCTTGTGCCGAAAGAGGCCGGGAACAGGCGCTTACCTTCGGACAGCTCCGGATGCCCGTCTAATGCGTCTCTTGTCGCCTACACGGCAGGGAAAAGCTTTTCCACTCTGTCTAGGAAGGAGAAAGTGTGCCAGCACAGCAAATGCCTCCCGGACTTTCCCTGCAATTCAGCAAGTGCTTTGCAGCTTGAAATTGGAAGGAAAGCCTCAGATTCAGCAGCCAGAGCTTCAGGAGGAGCAGCAGCGAGCACAGCATCGCTTTTGCAGCAGCTCCTTCCATGTGCATGTTTTTGGGAGTGGAAAGGCTTGCAGAGTGTTCAAGTAGCTTTTTCTCTCCGCTGGAAAGCTGCAGGCTCAGTGCCAGTGTTCTGCAGCTTCTTTCTTCACGTTTCAGCAGCTAGCACGCTCTCCGTGTGCAGGAGAAGCGGCTGAGGCTTCCTTGCCGGAGAAGCGGCACCTTCGCCGGCAGAGAGCCTCCGGCCGGCCGCGGTGCGCTCCGGAGCGGGGGCTTGTGCCGAAAGAGGCCGGGAACAGGCGCTTACCTTCGGACAGCTCCGGATGCCCGTCTAATGCGTCTCTTGTCGCCTACACGGCAGGGAAAAGCTTTTCCACTCTGTCTAGGAAGGAGAAAGTGTGCCAGCACAGCAAATGCCTCCCGGACTTTCCCTGCAATTCAGCAAGTGCTTTGCAGCTTGAAATTGGAAGGAAAGCCTCAGATTTAGCAGCCAGAGCTTCAGGAGGAGCAGCAGCGAGCACAGCATCGCTTTTGCAGCAGCTCCTTCCATGTGCATGTTTTTGGGAGTGGAAAGGCTTGCAGAGTGTTCAAGTAGCTTTTTCTCTCCGCTGGAAAGCTGCAGGCTCAGTGCCAGTGTTCTGCAGCTTCTTTCTTCACGTTTCAGCAGCTAGCACGCTCTCCGTGTGCAGGAGAAGCGGCTGAGGCTTCCTTGCCGGAGAAGCGGCACCTTCGCCGGCAGAGAGCCTCCGGCCGGCCGCGGTGCGCTCCGGAGCGGGGGCTTGTGCCGAAAGAGGCCGGGAACAGGCGCTTACCTTCGGACAGCTCCGGATGCCCGTCTAATGCGTCTCTTGTCGCCTACACGGCAGGGAAAAGCTTTTCCACTCTGTCTAGGAAGGAGAAAGTGTGCCAGCACAGCAAATGCCTCCCGGACTTTCCCTGCAATTCAGCAAGTGCTTTGCAGCTTGAAATTGGAAGGAAAGCCTCAGATTTAGCAGCCAGAGCTTCAGGAGGAGCAGCAGCGAGCACAGCATCGCTTTTGCAGCAGCTCCTTCCATGTGCATGTTTTTGGGAGTGGAAAGGCTTGCAGAGTGTTCAAGTAGCTTTTTCTCTCCGCTGGAAAGCTGCAGGCTCAGTGCCAGTGTTCTGCAGCTTCTTTCTTCACGTTTCAGCAGCTAGCACGCTCTCCGTGTGCAGGAGAAGCGGCTGAGGCTTCCTTGCCGGAGAAGCGGCACCTTCGCCGGCAGAGAGCCTCCGGCCGGCCGCGGTGCGCTCCGGAGCGGGGGCTTGTGCCGAAAGAGGCCGGGAACAGGCGCTTACCTTCGGACAGCTCCGGATGCCCGTCTAATGCGTCTCTTGTCGCCTACACGGCAGGGAAAAGCTTTTCCACTCTGTCTAGGAAGGAGAAAGTGTGCCAGCACAGCAAATGCCTCCCGGACTTTCCCTGCAATTCAGCAAGTGCTTTGCAGCTTGAAATTGGAAGGAAAGCCTCAGATTTAGCAGCCAGAGCTTCAGGAGGAGCAGCAGCGAGCACAGCATCGCTTTTGCAGCAGCTCCTTCCATGTGCATGTTTTTGGGAGTGGAAAGGCTTGCAGAGTGTTCAAGTAGCTTTTTCTCTCCGCTGGAAAGCTGCAGGCTCAGTGCCAGTGTTCTGCAGCTTCTTTCTTCACGTTTCAGCAGCTAGCACGCTCTCCGTGTGCAGGAGAAGCGGCTGAGGCTTCCTTGCCGGAGAAGCGGCACCTTCGCCGGCAGAGAGCCTCCGGCCGGCCGCGGTGCGCTCCGGAGCGGGGGCTTGTGCCGAAAGAGGCCGGGAACAGGCGCTTACCTTCGGACAGCTCCGGATGCCCGTCTAATGCGTCTCTTGTCGCCTACACGGCAGGGAAAAGCTTTTCCACTCTGTCTAGGAAGGAGAAAGTGTGCCAGCACAGCAAATGCCCCCCGGACTTTCCCTGCAATTCAGCAAGTGCTTTGCAGCTTGAAATTGGAAGGAAAGCCTCAGATTTAGCAGCCAGAGCTTCAGGAGGAGCAGCAGCGAGCACAGCATCGCTGTTGCAGCAGCTCCTTCCATGTGCATGTTTTTGGGAGTGGAAAGGCTTGCAGAGTGTTCAAGTAGCTTTTTCTCTCCGCTGGAAAGCTGCAGGCTCAGTGCCAGTGTTCTGCAGCTTCTTTCTTCACGTTTCAGCAGCTAGCACGCTCTCCGTGTGCAGGAGAAGCGGCTGAGGCTTCCTTGCCGGAGAAGCGGCACCTTCGCCGGCAGAGAGCCTCCGGCCGGCCGCGGTGCGCTCCGGAGCGGGGGCTTGTGCCGAAAGAGGCCGGGAACAGGCGCTTACCTTCGGACAGCTCCGGATGCCCGTCTAATGCGTCTCTTGTCGCCTACACGGCAGGGAAAAGCTTTTCCACTCTGTCTAGGAAGGAGAAAGTGTGCCAGCACAGCAAATGCCTCCCGGACTTTCCCTGCAATTCAGCAAGTGCTTTGCAGCTTGAAATTGGAAGGAAAGCCTCAGATTCAGCAGCCAGGACTTCAGGAGGAGCAGCAGCGAGCACAGCATCGCTTTTGCAGCAGCTCCTTCCATGTGCATGTTTTTGGGAGTGGAAAGGCTTGCAGAGTGTTCAAGTAGCTTTTTCTCTCCGCTGGAAAGCTGCAGGCTCAGTGCCAGTGTTCTGCAGCTTCTTTCTTCACGTTTCAGCAGCTAGCACGCTCTCCGTGTGCAGGAGAAGCGGCTGAGGCTTCCTTGCCGGAGAAGCGGCACCTTCGCCGGCAGAGAGCCTCCGGCCGGCCGCGGTGCGCTCCGGAGCGGGGGCTTGTGCCGAAAGAGGCCGGCAACAGGCGCTTACCTTCGGACAGCTCCGGATGCCCGTCTAATGCGTCTCTTGTCGCCTACACGGCAGGGAAAAGCTTTTCCACTCTGTCTAGGAAGGAGAAAGTGTGCCAGCACAGCAAATGCCTCCCGGACTTTCCCTGCAATTCAGCAAGTGCTTTGCAGCTTGAAATTGGAAGGAAAGCCTCAGATTTAGCAGCCAGAGCTTCAGGAGGAGCAGCAGCGAGCACAGCATCGCTTTTGCAGCAGCTCCTTCCATGTGCATGTTTTTGGGAGTGGAAAGGCTTGCAGAGTGTTCAAGTAGCTTTTTCTCTCCGCTGGAAAGCTGCACGCTCAGTGCCAGTGTTCTGCAGCTTCTTTCTTCACGTTTCAGCAGCTAGCACGCTCTCCGTGTGCAGGAGAAGCGGCTGAGGCTTCCTTGCCGGAGAAGCGGCACCTTCGCCGGCAGAGAGCCTCCGGCCGGCCGCGGTGCGCTCCGGAGCGGGGGCTTGTGCCGAAAGAGGCCGGCAACAGGCGCTTACCTTCGGACAGCTCCGGATGCCCGTCTAATGCGTCTCTTGTCGCCTACACGGCAGGGAAAAGCTTTTCCACTCTGTCTAGGAAGGAGAAAGTGTGCCAGCACAGCAAATGCCTCCCGGACTTTCCCTGCAATTCAGCAAGTGCTTTGCAGCTTGAAATTGGAAGGAAAGCCTCAGATTTAGCAGCCAGAGCTTCAGGAGGAGCAGCAGCGAGCACAGCATCGCTTTTGCAGCAGCTCCTTCCATGTGCATGTTTTTGGCAGTGGAAAGGCTTGCAGAGTGTTCAAGTAGCTTTTTCTCTCCGCTGGAAAGCTGCAGGCTCAGTGCCAGTGTTCTGCAGCTTCTTTCTTCACGTTTCAGCAGCTAGCACGCTCTCCGTGTGCAGGAGAAGCGGCTGAGGCTTCCTTGCCGGAGAAGCGGCACCTTCGCCGGCAGAGAGCCTCCGGCCGGCCGCGGTGCGCTCCGGAGCGGGGGCTTGTGCCGAAAGAGGCCGGCAACAGGCGCTTACCTTCGGACAGCTCCGGATGCCCGTCTAATGCGTCTCTTGTCGCCTACACGGCACGGAAAAGCTTTTCCACTCTGTCTAGGAAGGAGAAAGTGTGCCAGCACAGCAAATGCCTCCCGGACTTTCCCTGCAATTCAGCAAGTGCTTTGCAGCTTGAAATTGGAAGGAAAGCCTCAGATTTAGCAGCCAGAGCTTCAGGAGGAGCAGCAGCGAGCACAGCATCGCTTTTGCAGCAGCTCCTTCCATGTGCATGTTTTTGGGAGTGGAAAGGCTTGCAGAGTGTTCAAGTAGCTTTTTCTCTCCGCTGGAAAGCTGCAGGCTCAGTGCCAGTGTTCTGCAGCTTCTTTCTTCACGTTTCAGCAGCTAGCACGCTCTCCGTGTGCAGGAGAAGCGGCTGAGGCTTCCTTGCCGGAGAAGCGGCACCTTCGCCGGCAGAGAGCCTCCGGCCGGCCGCGGTGCGCTCCGGAGCGGGGGCTTGTGCCGAAAGAGGCCGGCAACAGGCGCTTACCTTCGGACAGCTCCGGATGCCCGTCTAATGCGTCTCTTGTCGCCTACACGGCAGGGAAAAGCTTTTCCACTCTGTCTAGGAAGGAGAAAGTGTGCCAGCACAGCAAATGCCTCCCGGACTTTCCCTGCAATTCAGCAAGTGCTTTGCAGCTTGAAATTGGAAGGAAAGCCTCAGATTTAGCAGCCAGAGCTTCAGGAGGAGCAGCAGCGAGCACAGCATCGCTTTTGCAGCAGCTCCTTCCATGTGCATGTTTTTGGGAGTGGAAAGGCTTGCAGAGTGTTCAAGTAGCTTTTTCTCTCCGCTGGAAAGCTGCAGGCTCAGTGCCAGTGTTCTGCAGCTTCTTTCTTCACGTTTCAGCAGCTAGCACGCTCTCCGTGTGCAGGAGAAGCGGCTGAGGCTTCCTTGCCGGAGAAGCGGCACCTTCGCCGGCAGAGAGCCTCCGGCCGGCCGCGGTGCGCTCCGGAGCGGGGGCTTGTGCCGAAAGAGGCCGGCAACAGGCGCTTACCTTCGGACAGCTCCGGATGCCCGTCTAATGCGTCTCTTGTCGCCTACACGGCAGGGAAAAGCTTTTCCACTCTGTCTAGGAAGGAGAAAGTGTGCCAGCACAGCAAATGCCTCCCGGACTTTCCCTGCAATTCAGCAAGTGCTTTGCAGCTTGAAATTGGAAGGAAAGCCTCAGATTTAGCAGCCAGAGCTTCAGGAGGAGCAGCAGCGAGCACAGCATCGCTTTTGCAGCAGCTCCTTCCATGTGCATGTTTTTGGCAGTGGAAAGGCTTGCAGAGTGTTCAAGTAGCTTTTTCTCTCCGCTGGAAAGCTGCAGGCTCAGTGCCAGTGTTCTGCAGCTTCTTTCTTCACGTTTCAGCAGCTAGCACGCTCTCCGTGTGCAGGAGAAGCGGCTGAGGCTTCCTTGCCGGAGAAGCGGCACCTTCGCCGGCAGAGAGCCTCCGGCCGGCCGCGGTGCGCTCCGGAGCGGGGGCTTGTGCCGAAAGAGGCCGGCAACAGGCGCTTACCTTCGGACAGCTCCGGATGCCCGTCTAATGCGTCTCTTGTCGCCTACACGGCACGGAAAAGCTTTTCCACTCTGTCTAGGAAGGAGAAAGTGTGCCAGCACAGCAAATGCCTCCCGGACTTTCCCTGCAATTCAGCAAGTGCTTTGCAGCTTGAAATTGGAAGGAAAGCCTCAGATTTAGCAGCCAGAGCTTCAGGAGGAGCAGCAGCGAGCACAGCATCGCTTTTGCAGCAGCTCCTTCCATGTGCATGTTTTTGGGAGTGGAAAGGCTTGCAGAGTGTTCAAGTAGCTTTTTCTCTCCGCTGGAAAGCTGCAGGCTCAGTGCCAGTGTTCTGCAGCTTCTTTCTTCACGTTTCAGCAGCTAGCACGCTCTCCGTGTGCAGGAGAAGCGGCTGAGGCTTCCTTGCCGGAGAAGCGGCACCTTCGCCGGCAGAGAGCCTCCGGCCGGCCGCGGTGCGCTCCGGAGCGGGGGCTTGTGCCGAAAGAGGCCGGGAACAGGCGCTTACCTTCGGACAGCTCCGGATGCCCGTCTAATGCGTCTCTTGTCGCCTACACGGCAGGGAAAAGCTTTTCCACTCTGTCTAGGAAGGAGAAAGTGTGCCAGCACAGCAAATGCCTCCCGGACTTTCCCTGCAATTCAGCAAGTGCTTTGCAGCTTGAAATTGGAAGGAAAGCCTCAGATTTAGCAGCCAGAGCTTCAGGAGGAGCAGCAGCGAGCACAGCATCGCTTTTGCAGCAGCTCCTTCCATGTGCATGTTTTTGGGAGTGGAAAGGCTTGCAGAGTGTTCAAGTAGCTTTTTCTCTCCGCTGGAAAGCTGCAGGCTCAGTGCCAGTGTTCTGCAGCTTCTTTCTTCACGTTTCAGCAGCTAGCACGCTCTCCGTGTGCAGGAGAAGCGGCTGAGGCTTCCTTGCCGGAGAAGCGGCACCTTCGCCGGCAGAGAGCCTCCGGCCGGCCGCGGTGCGCTCCGGAGCGGGGGCATGTGCCGAAAGAGGCCGGCAACAGGCGCTTACCTTCGGACAGCTCCGGATGCCCGTCTAATGCGTCTCTTGTCGCCTACACGGCAGGGAAAAGCTTTTCCACTCTGTCTAGGAAGGAGAAAGTGTGCCAGCACAGCAAATGCCTCCCGGACTTTCCCTGCAATTCAGCAAGTGCTTTGCAGCTTGAAATTGGAAGGAAAGCCTCAGATTTAGCAGCCAGAGCTTCAGGAGGAGCAGCAGCGAGCACAGCATCGCTTTTGCAGCAGCTCCTTCCATGTGCATGTTTTTGGGAGTGGAAAGGCTTGCAGAGTGTTCAAGTAGCTTTTTCTCTCCGCTGGAAAGCTGCAGGCTCAGTGCCAGTGTTCTGCAGCTTCTTTCTTCACGTTTCAGCAGCTAGCACGCTCTCCGTGTGCAGGAGAAGCGGCTGAGGCTTCCTTGCCGGAGAAGCGGCACCTTCGCCGGCAGAGAGCCTCCGGCCGGCCGCGGTGCGCTCCGGAGCGGGGGCTTGTGCCGAAAGAGGCCGGGAACAGGCGCTTACCTTCGGACAGCTCCGGATGCCCGTCTAATGCGTCTCTTGTCGCCTACACGGCAGGGAAAAGCTTTTCCACTCTGTCTAGGAAGGAGAAAGTGTGCCAGCACAGCAAATGCCCCCCGGACTTTCCCTGCAATTCAGCAAGTGCTTTGCAGCTTGAAATTGGAAGGAAAGCCTCAGATTTAGCAGCCAGAGCTTCAGGAGGAGCAGCAGCGAGCACAGCATCGCTTTTGCAGCAGCTCCTTCCATGTGCATGTTTTTGGGAGTGGAAAGGCTTGCAGAGTGTTCAAGTAGCTTTTCCTCTCCGCTGGAAAGCTGCAGGCTTAGTGCCAGTGTTCTGCAGCTTCTTTCTTCACGTTTCAGCAGCTAGCACGCTCTCCGTGTGCAGGAGAAGCGGCTGAGGCTTCCTTGCCGGAGAAGCGGCACCTTCGCCGGCAGAGAGCCTCCGGCCGGCCGCGGTGCGCTCCGGAGCGGGGGCTTGTGCCGAAAGAGGCCGGCAACAGGCGCTTACCTTCGGACAGCTCCGGATGCCCGTCTAATGCGTCTCTTGTCGCCTACACGGCAGGGAAAAGCTTTTCCACTCTGTCTAGGAAGGAGAAAGTGTGCCAGCACAGCAAATGCCTCCCGGACTTTCCCTGCAATTCAGCAAGTGCTTTGCAGCTTGAAATTGGAAGGAAAGCCTCAGATTTAGCAGCCAGAGCTTCAGGAGGAGCAGCAGCGAGCACAGCATCGCTTTTGCAGCAGCTCCTTCCATGTGCATGTTTTTGGGAGTGGAAAGGCTTGCAGAGTGTTCAAGTAGCTTTTTCTCTCCGCTGGAAAGCTGCAGGCTCAGTGCCAGTGTTCTGCAGCTTCTTTCTTCACGTTTCAGCAGCTAGCACGCTCTCCGTGTGCAGGAGAAGCGGCTGAGGCTTCCTTGCCGGAGAAGCGGCACCTTCGCCGGCAGAGAGCCTCCGGCCGGCCGCGGTGCGCTCCGGAGCGGGGGCTTGTGCCGAAAGAGGCCGGGAACAGGCGCTTACCTTCGGACAGCTCCGGATGCCCGTCTAATGCGTCTCTTGTCGCCTACACGGCAGGGAAAAGCTTTTCCACTCTGTCTAGGAAGGAGAAAGTGTGCCAGCACAGCAAATGCCCCCCGGACTTTCCCTGCAATTCAGCAAGTGCTTTGCAGCTTGAAATTGGAAGGAAAGCCTCAGATTTAGCAGCCAGAGCTTCAGGAGGAGCAGCAGCAAGCACAGCATCGCTTTTGCAGCAGCTCCTTCCATGTGCATGTTTTTGGGAGTGGAAAGGCTTGCAGAGTGTTCAAGTAGCTTTTTCTCTCCGCTGGAAAGCTGCAGGCTCAGTGCCAGTGTTCTGCAGCTTCTTTCTTCACGTTTCAGCAGCTAGCACGCTCTCCGTGTGCAGGAGAAGCGGCTGAGGCTTCCTTGCCGGAGAAGCGGCACCTTCGCCGGCAGAGAGCCTCCGGCCGGCCGCGGTGCGCTCCGGAGCGGGGGCTTGTGCCGAAAGAGGCCGGGAACAGGCGCTTACCTTCGGACAGCTCCGGATGCCCGTCTAATGCGTCTCTTGTCGCCTACACGGCAGGGAAAAGCTTTTCCACTCTGTCTAGCAAGGAGAAAGTGTGCCAGCACAGCAAATGCCTCCCGGACTTTCCCTGCAATTCAGCAAGTGCTTTGCAGCTTGAAATTGGAAGGAAAGCCTCAGATTTAGCAGCCAGAGCTTCAGGAGGAGCAGCAGCGAGCACAGCATCGCTTTTGCAGCAGCTCCTTCCATGTGCATGTTTTTGGGAGTGGAAAGGCTTGCAGAGTGTTCAAGTAGCTTTTTCTCTCCGCTGGAAAGCTGCAGGCTCAGTGCCAGTGTTCTGCAGCTTCTTTCTTCACGTTTCAGCAGCTAGCACGCTCTCCGTGTGCAGGAGAAGCGGCTGAGGCTTCCTTGCCGGAGAAGCGGCACCTTCGCCGGCAGAGAGCCTCCGGCCGGCCGCGGTGCGCTCCGGAGCGGGGGCTTGTGCCGAAAGAGGCCGGGAACAGGCGCTTACCTTCGGACAGCTCCGGATGCCCGTCTAATGCGTCTCTTGTCGCCTACACGGCAGGGAAAAGCTTTTCCACTCTGTCTAGGAAGGAGAAAGTGTGCCAGCACAGCAAATGCCTCCCGGACTTTCCCTGCAATTCAGCAAGTGCTTTGCAGCTTGAAATTGGAAGGAAAGCCTCAGATTTAGCAGCCAGAGCTTCAGGAGGAGCAGCAGCGAGCACAGCATCGCTTTTGCAGCAGCTCCTTCCATGTGCATGTTTTTGGGAGTGGAAAGGCTTGCAGAGTGTTCAAGTAGCTTTTTCTCTCCGCTGGAAAGCTGCAGGCTCAGTGCCAGTGTTCTGCAGCTTCTTTCTTCACGTTTCAGCAGCTAGCACGCTCTCCGTGTGCAGGAGAAGCGGCTGAGGCTTCCTTGCCGGAGAAGCGGCACCTTCGCCGGCAGAGAGCCTCCGGCCGGCCGCGGTGCGCTCCGGAGCGGGGGCTTGTGCCGAAAGAGGCCGGGAACAGGCGCTTACCTTCGGACAGCTCCGGATGCCCGTCTAATGCGTCTCTTGTCGCCTACACGGCAGGGAAAAGCTTTTCCACTCTGTCTAGGAAGGAGAAAGTGTGCCAGCACAGCAAATGCCTCCCGGACTTTCCCTGCAATTCAGCAAGTGCTTTGCAGCTTGAAATTGGAAGGAAAGCCTCAGATTTAGCAGCCAGAGCTTCAGGAGGAGCAGCAGCGAGCACAGCATCGCTTTTGCAGCAGCTCCTTCCATGTGCATGTTTTTGGGAGTGGAAAGGCTTGCAGAGTGTTCAAGTAGCTTTTTCTCTCCGCTGGAAAGCTGCAGGCTCAGTGCCAGTGTTCTGCAGCTTCTTTCTTCACGTTTCAGCAGCTAGCACGCTCTCCGTGTGCAGGAGAAGCGGCTGAGGCTTCCTTGCCGGAGAAGCGGCACCTTCGCCGGCAGAGAGCCTCCGGCCGGCCGCGGTGCGCTCCGGAGCGGGGGCTTGTGCCGAAAGAGGCCGGGAACAGGCGCTTACCTTCGGACAGCTCCGGATGCCCGTCTAATGCGTCTCTTGTCGCCTACACGGCAGGGAAAAGCTTTTCCACTCTGTCTAGGAAGGAGAAAGTGTGCCAGCACAGCAAATGCCTCCCGGACTTTCCCTGCAATTCAGCAAGTGCTTTGCAGCTTGAAATTGGAAGGAAAGCCTCAGATTTAGCAGCCAGAGCTTCAGGAGGAGCAGCAGCGAGCACAGCATCGCTTTTGCAGCAGCTCCTTCCATGTGCATGTTTTTGGGAGTGGAAAGGCTTGCAGAGTGTTCAAGTAGCTTTTTCTCTCCGCTGGAAAGCTGCAGGCTCAGTGCCAGTGTTCTGCAGCTTCTTTCTTCACGTTTCAGCAGCTAGCACGCTCTCCGTGTGCAGGAGAAGCGGCTGAGGCTTCCTTGCCGGAGAAGCGGCACCTTCGCCGGCAGAGAGCCTCCGGCCGGCCGCGGTGCGCTCCGGAGCGGGGGCTTGTGCCGAAAGAGGCCGGGAACAGGCGCTTACCTTCGGACAGCTCCGGATGCCCGTCTAATGCGTCTCTTGTCGCCTACACGGCAGGGAAAAGCTTTTCCACTCTGTCTAGGAAGGAGAAAGTGTGCCAGCACAGCAAATGCCTCCCGGACTTTCCCTGCAATTCAGCAAGTGCTTTGCAGCTTGAAATTGGAAGGAAAGCCTCAGATTTAGCAGCCAGAGCTTCAGGAGGAGCAGCAGCGAGCACAGCATCGCTTTTGCAGCAGCTCCTTCCATGTGCATGTTTTTGGGAGTGGAAAGGCTTGCAGAGTGTTCAAGTAGCTTTTTCTCTCCGCTGGAAAGCTGCACGCTCAGTGCCAGTGTTCTGCAGCTTCTTTCTTCACGTTTCAGCAGCTAGCACGCTCTCCGTGTGCAGGAGAAGCGGCTGAGGCTTCCTTGCCGGAGAAGCGGCACCTTCGCCGGCAGAGAGCCTCCGGCCGGCCGCGGTGCGCTCCGGAGCGGGGGCTTGTGCCGAAAGAGGCCGGGAACAGGCGCTTACCTTCGGACAGCTCCGGATGCCCGTCTAATGCGTCTCTTGTCGCCTACACGGCAGGGAAAAGCTTTTCCACTCTGTCTAGGAAGGAGAAAGTGTGCCAGCACAGCAAATGCCTCCCGGACTTTCCCTGCAATTCAGCAAGTGCTTTGCAGCTTGAAATTGGAAGGAAAGCCTCAGATTCAGCAGCCAGAGCTTCAGGAGGAGCAGCAGCGAGCACAGCATCGCTTTTGCAGCAGCTCCTTCCATGTGCATGTTTTTGGGAGTGGAAAGGCTTGCAGAGTGTTCAAGTAGCTTTTTCTCTCCGCTGGAAAGCTGCAGGCTCAGTGCCAGTGTTCTGCAGCTTCTTTCTTCACGTTTCAGCAGCTAGCACGCTCTCCGTGTGCAGGAGAAGCGGCTGAGGCTTCCTTGCCGGAGAAGCGGCACCTTCGCCGGCAGAGAGCCTCCGGCCGGCCGCGGTACGCTCCGGAGCGGGGGCTTGTGCCGAAAGAGGCCGGGAACAGGCGCTTACCTTCGGACAGCTCCGGATGCCCGTCTAATGCGTCTCTTGTCGCCTACACGGCAGGGAAAAGCTTTTCCACTCTGTCTAGGAAGGAGAAAGTGTGCCAGCACAGCAAATGCCTCCCGGACTTTCCCTGCAATTCAGCAAGTGCTTTGCAGCTTGAAATTGGAAGGAAAGCCTCAGATTCAGCAGCCAGAGCTTCAGGAGGAGCAGCAGCGAGCACAGCATCGCTTTTGCAGCAGCTCCTTCCATGTGCATGTTTTTGGGAGTGGAAAGGCTTGCAGAGTGTTCAAGTAGCTTTTTCTCTCCGCTGGAAAGCTGCAGGCTCAGTGCCAGTGTTCTGCAGCTTCTTTCTTCACGTTTCAGCAGCTAGCACGCTCTCCGTGTGCAGGAGAAGCGGCTGAGGCTTCCTTGCCGGAGAAGCGGCACCTTCGCCGGCAGAGAGCCTCCGGCCGGCCGCGGTGCGCTCCGGAGCGGGGGCTTGTGCCGAAAGAGGCCGGGAACAGGCGCTTACCTTCGGACAGCTCCGGATGCCCGTCTAATGCGTCTCTTGTCGCCTACACGGCAGGGAAAAGCTTTTCCACTCTGTCTAGGAAGGAGAAAGTGTGCCAGCACAGCAAATGCCTCCCGGACTTTCCCTGCAATTCAGCAAGTGCTTTGCAGCTTGAAATTGGAAGGAAAGCCTCAGATTTAGCAGCCAGAGCTTCAGGAGGAGCAGCAGCGAGCACAGCATCGCTTTTGCAGCAGCTCCTTCCATGTGCATGTTTTTGGGAGTGGAAAGGCTTGCAGAGTGTTCAAGTAGCTTTTTCTCTCCGCTGGAAAGCTGCAGGCTCAGTGCCAGTGTTCTGCAGCTTCTTTCTTCACGTTTCAGCAGCTAGCACGCTCTCCGTGTGCAGGAGAAGCGGCTGAGGCTTCCTTGCCGGAGAAGCGGCACCTTCGCCGGCAGAGAGCCTCCGGCCGGCCGCGGTGCGCTCCGGAGCGGGGGCTTGTGCCGAAAGAGGCCGGGAACAGGCGCTTACCTTCGGACAGCTCCGGATGCCCGTCTAATGCGTCTCTTGTCGCCTACACGGCAGGGAAAAGCTTTTCCACTCTGTCTAGGAAGGAGAAAGTGTGCCAGCACAGCAAATGCCCCCCGGACTTTCCCTGCAATTCAGCAAGTGCTTTGCAGCTTGAAATTGGAAGGAAAGCCTCAGATTTAGCAGCCAGAGCTTCAGGAGGAGCAGCAGCAAGCACAGCATCGCTTTTGCAGCAGCTCCTTCCATGTGCATGTTTTTGGGAGTGGAAAGGCTTGCAGAGTGTTCAAGTAGCTTTTTCTCTCCGCTGGAAAGCTGCAGGCTCAGTGCCAGTGTTCTGCAGCTTCTTTCTTCACGTTTCAGCAGCTAGCACGCTCTCCGTGTGCAGGAGAAGCGGCTGAGGCTTCCTTGCCGGAGAAGCGGCACCTTCGCCGGCAGAGAGCCTCCGGCCGGCCGCGGTGCGCTCCGGAGCGGGGGCTTGTGCCGAAAGAGGCCGGGAACAGGCGCTTACCTTCGGACAGCTCCGGATGCCCGTCTAATGCGTCTCTTGTCGCCTACACGGCAGGGAAAAGCTTTTCCACTCTGTCTAGCAAGGAGAAAGTGTGCCAGCACAGCAAATGCCTCCCGGACTTTCCCTGCAATTCAGCAAGTGCTTTGCAGCTTGAAATTGGAAGGAAAGCCTCAGATTTAGCAGCCAGAGCTTCAGGAGGAGCAGCAGCGAGCACAGCATCGCTTTTGCAGCAGCTCCTTCCATGTGCATGTTTTTGGGAGTGGAAAGGCTTGCAGAGTGTTCAAGTAGCTTTTTCTCTCCGCTGGAAAGCTGCAGGCTCAGTGCCAGTGTTCTGCAGCTTCTTTCTTCACGTTTCAGCAGCTAGCACGCTCTCCGTGTGCAGGAGAAGCGGCTGAGGCTTCCTTGCCGGAGAAGCGGCACCTTCGCCGGCAGAGAGCCTCCGGCCGGCCGCGGTGCGCTCCGGAGCGGGGGCTTGTGCCGAAAGAGGCCGGGAACAGGCGCTTACCTTCGGACAGCTCCGGATGCCCGTCTAATGCGTCTCTTGTCGCCTACACGGCAGGGAAAAGCTTTTCCACTCTGTCTAGGAAGGAGAAAGTGTGCCAGCACAGCAAATGCCTCCCGGACTTTCCCTGCAATTCAGCAAGTGCTTTGCAGCTTGAAATTGGAAGGAAAGCCTCAGATTTAGCAGCCAGAGCTTCAGGAGGAGCAGCAGCGAGCACAGCATCGCTTTTGCAGCAGCTCCTTCCATGTGCATGTTTTTGGGAGTGGAAAGGCTTGCAGAGTGTTCAAGTAGCTTTTTCTCTCCGCTGGAAAGCTGCAGGCTCAGTGCCAGTGTTCTGCAGCTTCTTTCTTCACGTTTCAGCAGCTAGCACGCTCTCCGTGTGCAGGAGAAGCGGCTGAGGCTTCCTTGCCGGAGAAGCGGCACCTTCGCCGGCAGAGAGCCTCCGGCCGGCCGCGGTGCGCTCCGGAGCGGGGGCTTGTGCCGAAAGAGGCCGGGAACAGGCGCTTACCTTCGGACAGCTCCGGATGCCCGTCTAATGCGTCTCTTGTCGCCTACACGGCAGGGAAAAGCTTTTCCACTCTGTCTAGGAAGGAGAAAGTGTGCCAGCACAGCAAATGCCTCCCGGACTTTCCCTGCAATTCAGCAAGTGCTTTGCAGCTTGAAATTGGAAGGAAAGCCTCAGATTTAGCAGCCAGAGCTTCAGGAGGAGCAGCAGCGAGCACAGCATCGCTTTTGCAGCAGCTCCTTCCATGTGCATGTTTTTGGGAGTGGAAAGGCTTGCAGAGTGTTCAAGTAGCTTTTTCTCTCCGCTGGAAAGCTGCAGGCTCAGTGCCAGTGTTCTGCAGCTTCTTTCTTCACGTTTCAGCAGCTAGCACGCTCTCCGTGTGCAGGAGAAGCGGCTGAGGCTTCCTTGCCGGAGAAGCGGCACCTTCGCCGGCAGAGAGCCTCCGGCCGGCCGCGGTGCGCTCCGGAGCGGGGGCTTGTGCCGAAAGAGGCCGGGAACAGGCGCTTACCTTCGGACAGCTCCGGATGCCCGTCTAATGCGTCTCTTGTCGCCTACACGGCAGGGAAAAGCTTTTCCACTCTGTCTAGGAAGGAGAAAGTGTGCCAGCACAGCAAATGCCTCCCGGACTTTCCCTGCAATTCAGCAAGTGCTTTGCAGCTTGAAATTGGAAGGAAAGCCTCAGATTTAGCAGCCAGAGCTTCAGGAGGAGCAGCAGCGAGCACAGCATCGCTTTTGCAGCAGCTCCTTCCATGTGCATGTTTTTGGGAGTGGAAAGGCTTGCAGAGTGTTCAAGTAGCTTTTTCTCTCCGCTGGAAAGCTGCAGGCTCAGTGCCAGTGTTCTGCAGCTTCTTTCTTCACGTTTCAGCAGCTAGCACGCTCTCCGTGTGCAGGAGAAGCGGCTGAGGCTTCCTTGCCGGAGAAGCGGCACCTTCGCCGGCAGAGAGCCTCCGGCCGGCCGCGGTGCGCTCCGGAGCGGGGGCTTGTGCCGAAAGAGGCCGGGAACAGGCGCTTACCTTCGGACAGCTCCGGATGCCCGTCTAATGCGTCTCTTGTCGCCTACACGGCAGGGAAAAGCTTTTCCACTCTGTCTAGGAAGGAGAAAGTGTGCCAGCACAGCAAATGCCTCCCGGACTTTCCCTGCAATTCAGCAAGTGCTTTGCAGCTTGAAATTGGAAGGAAAGCCTCAGATTTAGCAGCCAGAGCTTCAGGAGGAGCAGCAGCGAGCACAGCATCGCTTTTGCAGCAGCTCCTTCCATGTGCATGTTTTTGGGAGTGGAAAGGCTTGCAGAGTGTTCAAGTAGCTTTTTCTCTCCGCTGGAAAGCTGCACGCTCAGTGCCAGTGTTCTGCAGCTTCTTTCTTCACGTTTCAGCAGCTAGCACGCTCTCCGTGTGCAGGAGAAGCGGCTGAGGCTTCCTTGCCGGAGAAGCGGCACCTTCGCCGGCAGAGAGCCTCCGGCCGGCCGCGGTGCGCTCCGGAGCGGGGGCTTGTGCCGAAAGAGGCCGGGAACAGGCGCTTACCTTCGGACAGCTCCGGATGCCCGTCTAATGCGTCTCTTGTCGCCTACACGGCAGGGAAAAGCTTTTCCACTCTGTCTAGGAAGGAGAAAGTGTGCCAGCACAGCAAATGCCTCCCGGACTTTCCCTGCAATTCAGCAAGTGCTTTGCAGCTTGAAATTGGAAGGAAAGCCTCAGATTCAGCAGCCAGAGCTTCAGGAGGAGCAGCAGCGAGCACAGCATCGCTTTTGCAGCAGCTCCTTCCATGTGCATGTTTTTGGGAGTGGAAAGGCTTGCAGAGTGTTCAAGTAGCTTTTTCTCTCCGCTGGAAAGCTGCAGGCTCAGTGCCAGTGTTCTGCAGCTTCTTTCTTCACGTTTCAGCAGCTAGCACGCTCTCCGTGTGCAGGAGAAGCGGCTGAGGCTTCCTTGCCGGAGAAGCGGCACCTTCGCCGGCAGAGAGCCTCCGGCCGGCCGCGGTACGCTCCGGAGCGGGGGCTTGTGCCGAAAGAGGCCGGGAACAGGCGCTTACCTTCGGACAGCTCCGGATGCCCGTCTAATGCGTCTCTTGTCGCCTACACGGCAGGGAAAAGCTTTTCCACTCTGTCTAGGAAGGAGAAAGTGTGCCAGCACAGCAAATGCCTCCCGGACTTTCCCTGCAATTCAGCAAGTGCTTTGCAGCTTGAAATTGGAAGGAAAGCCTCAGATTCAGCAGCCAGAGCTTCAGGAGGAGCAGCAGCGAGCACAGCATCGCTTTTGCAGCAGCTCCTTCCATGTGCATGTTTTTGGGAGTGGAAAGGCTTGCAGAGTGTTCAAGTAGCTTTTTCTCTCCGCTGGAAAGCTGCAGGCTCAGTGCCAGTGTTCTGCAGCTTCTTTCTTCACGTTTCAGCAGCTAGCACGCTCTCCGTGTGCAGGAGAAGCGGCTGAGGCTTCCTTGCCGGAGAAGCGGCACCTTCGCCGGCAGAGAGCCTCCGGCCGGCCGCGGTGCGCTCCGGAGCGGGGGCTTGTGCCGAAAGAGGCCGGGAACAGGCGCTTACCTTCGGACAGCTCCGGATGCCCGTCTAATGCGTCTCTTGTCGCCTACACGGCAGGGAAAAGCTTTTCCACTCTGTCTAGGAAGGAGAAAGTGTGCCAGCACAGCAAATGCCTCCCGGACTTTCCCTGCAATTCAGCAAGTGCTTTGCAGCTTGAAATTGGAAGGAAAGCCTCAGATTTAGCAGCCAGAGCTTCAGGAGGAGCAGCAGCGAGCACAGCATCGCTTTTGCAGCAGCTCCTTCCATGTGCATGTTTTTGGGAGTGGAAAGGCTTGCAGAGTGTTCAAGTAGCTTTTTCTCTCCGCTGGAAAGCTGCAGGCTCAGTGCCAGTGTTCTGCAGCTTCTTTCTTCACGTTTCAGCAGCTAGCACGCTCTCCGTGTGCAGGAGAAGCGGCTGAGGCTTCCTTGCCGGAGAAGCGGCACCTTCGCCGGCAGAGAGCCTCCGGCCGGCCGCGGTGCGCTCCGGAGCGGGGGCTTGTGCCGAAAGAGGCCGGGAACAGGCGCTTACCTTCGGACAGCTCCGGATGCCCGTCTAATGCGTCTCTTGTCGCCTACACGGCAGGGAAAAGCTTTTCCACTCTGTCTAGGAAGGAGAAAGTGTGCCAGCACAGCAAATGCCCCCCGGACTTTCCCTGCAATTCAGCAAGTGCTTTGCAGCTTGAAATTGGAAGGAAAGCCTCAGATTTAGCAGCCAGAGCTTCAGGAGGAGCAGCAGCAAGCACAGCATCGCTTTTGCAGCAGCTCCTTCCATGTGCATGTTTTTGGGAGTGGAAAGGCTTGCAGAGTGTTCAAGTAGCTTTTTCTCTCCGCTGGAAAGCTGCAGGCTCAGTGCCAGTGTTCTGCAGCTTCTTTCTTCACGTTTCAGCAGCTAGCACGCTCTCCGTGTGCAGGAGAAGCGGCTGAGGCTTCCTTGCCGGAGAAGCGGCACCTTCGCCGGCAGAGAGCCTCCGGCCGGCCGCGGTGCGCTCCGGAGCGGGGGCTTGTGCCGAAAGAGGCCGGGAACAGGCGCTTACCTTCGGACAGCTCCGGATGCCCGTCTAATGCGTCTCTTGTCGCCTACACGGCAGGGAAAAGCTTTTCCACTCTGTCTAGGAAGGAGAAAGTGTGCCAGCACAGCAAATGCCTCCCGGACTTTCCCTGCAATTCAGCAAGTGCTTTGCAGCTTGAAATTGGAAGGAAAGCCTCAGATTTAGCAGCCAGAGCTTCAGGAGGAGCAGCAGCGAGCACAGCATCGCTTTTGCAGCAGCTCCTTCCATGTGCATGTTTTTGGGAGTTGGAAGGCTTGCAGAGTGTTAAAGTAGCTTTTTCTCTCCGCTGGAAAGCTGCAGGCTCAGTGCCAGTGTTCTGCAGCTTCTTTCTTCACGTTTCAGCAGCTAGCACGCTCTCCGTGTGCAGGAGAAGGGGCTGAGGCTTCCTTGCCGGAGAAGCGGCACCTTCGCCGGCAGAGAGCCTCCGGCCGGCCGCGGTGCGCTCCGGAGCGGGGGCTTGTGCCGAAAGAGGCCGGGAACAGGCGCTTACCTTCGGACAGCTCCGGATGCCCGTCTAATGCGTCTCTTGTCGCCTACACGGCAGGGAAAAGCTTTTCCACTCTGTCTAGGAAGGAGAAAGTGTGCCAGCACAGCAAATGCCTCCCGGACTTTCCCTGCAATTCAGCAAGTGCTTTGCAGCTTGAAATTGGAAGGAAAGCCTCAGATTTAGCAGCCAGAGCTTCAGGAGGAGCAGCAGCGAGCACAGCATCGCTTTTGCAGCAGCTCCTTCCATGTGCATGTTTTTGGGAGTGGAAAGGCTTGCAGAGTGTTCAAGTAGCTTTTTCTCTCCGCTGGAAAGCTGCAGGCTCAGTGCCAGTGTTCTGCAGCTTCTTTCTTCACGTTTCAGCAGCTAGCACGCTCTCCGTGTGCAGGAGAAGCGGCTGAGGCTTCCTTGCCGGAGAAGCGGCACCTTCGCCGGCAGAGAGCCTCCGGCCGGCCGCGGTGCGCTCCGGAGCGGGGGCTTGTGCCGAAAGAGGCCGGGAACAGGCGCTTACCTTCGGACAGCTCCGGATGCCCGTCTAATGCGTCTCTTGTCGCCTACACGGCAGGGAAAAGCTTTTCCACTCTGTCTAGGAAGGAGAAAGTGTGCCAGCACAGCAAATGCCTCCCGGACTTTCCCTGCAATTCAGCAAGTGCTTTGCAGCTTGAAATTGGAAGGAAAGCCTCAGATTTAGCAGCCAGAGCTTCAGGAGGAGCAGCAGCGAGCACAGCATCGCTTTTGCAGCAGCTCCTTCCATGTGCATGTTTTTGGGAGTGGAAAGGCTTGCAGAGTGTTCAAGTAGCTTTTTCTCTCCGCTGGAAAGCTGCAGGCTCAGTGCCAGTGTTCTGCAGCTTCTTTCTTCACGTTTCAGCAGCTAGCACGCTCTCCGTGTGCAGGAGAAGCGGCTGAGGCTTCCTTGCCGGAGAAGCGGCACCTTCGCCGGCAGAGAGCCTCCGGCCGGCCGCGGTGCGCTCCGGAGCGGGGGCTTGTGCCGAAAGAGGCCGGGAACAGGCGCTTACCTTCGGACAGCTCCGGATGCCCGTCTAATGCGTCTCTTGTCGCCTACACGGCAGGGAAAAGCTTTTCCACTCTGTCTAGGAAGGAGAAAGTGTGCCAGCACAGCAAATGCCTCCCGGACTTTCCCTGCAATTCAGCAAGTGCTTTGCAGCTTGAAATTGGAAGGAAAGCCTCAGATTTAGCAGCCAGAGCTTCAGGAGGAGCAGCAGCGAGCACAGCATCGCTTTTGCAGCAGCTCCTTCCATGTGCATGTTTTTGGGAGTGGAAAGGCTTGCAGAGTGTTCAAGTAGCTTTTTCTCTCCGCTGGAAAGCTGCACGCTCAGTGCCAGTGTTCTGCAGCTTCTTTCTTCACGTTTCAGCAGCTAGCACGCTCTCCGTGTGCAGGAGAAGCGGCTGAGGCTTCCTTGCCGGAGAAGCGGCACCTTCGCCGGCAGAGAGCCTCCGGCCGGCCGCGGTGCGCTCCGGAGCGGGGGCTTGTGCCGAAAGAGGCCGGGAACAGGCGCTTACCTTCGGACAGCTCCGGATGCCCGTCTAATGCGTCTCTTGTCGCCTACACGGCAGGGAAAAGCTTTTCCACTCTGTCTAGGAAGGAGAAAGTGTGCCAGCACAGCAAATGCCTCCCGGACTTTCCCTGCAATTCAGCAAGTGCTTTGCAGCTTGAAATTGGAAGGAAAGCCTCAGATTCAGCAGCCAGAGCTTCAGGAGGAGCAGCAGCGAGCACAGCATCGCTTTTGCAGCAGCTCCTTCCATGTGCATGTTTTTGGGAGTGGAAAGGCTTGCAGAGTGTTCAAGTAGCTTTTTCTCTCCGCTGGAAAGCTGCAGGCTCAGTGCCAGTGTTCTGCAGCTTCTTTCTTCACGTTTCAGCAGCTAGCACGCTCTCCGTGTGCAGGAGAAGCGGCTGAGGCTTCCTTGCCGGAGAAGCGGCACCTTCGCCGGCAGAGAGCCTCCGGCCGGCCGCGGTGCGCTCCGGAGCGGGGGCTTGTGCCGAAAGAGGCCGGGAACAGGCGCTTACCTTCGGACAGCTCCGGATGCCCGTCTAATGCGTCTCTTGTCGCCTACACGGCAGGGAAAAGCTTTTCCACTCTGTCTAGGAAGGAGAAAGTGTGCCAGCACAGCAAATGCCTCCCGGACTTTCCCTGCAATTCAGCAAGTGCTTTGCAGCTTGAAATTGGAAGGAAAGCCTCAGATTCAGCAGCCAGAGCTTCAGGAGGAGCAGCAGCGAGCACAGCATCGCTTTTGCAGCAGCTCCTTCCATGTGCATGTTTTTGGGAGTGGAAAGGCTTGCAGAGTGTTCAAGTAGCTTTTTCTCTCCGCTGGAAAGCTGCAGGCTCAGTGCCAGTGTTCTGCAGCTTCTTTCTTCACGTTTCAGCAGCTAGCACGCTCTCCGTGTGCAGGAGAAGCGGCTGAGGCTTCCTTGCCGGAGAAGCGGCACCTTCGCCGGCAGAGAGCCTCCGGCCGGCCGCGGTACGCTCCGGAGCGGGGGCTTGTGCCGAAAGAGGCCGGGAACAGGCGCTTACCTTCGGACAGCTCCGGATGCCCGTCTAATGCGTCTCTTGTCGCCTACACGGCAGGGAAAAGCTTTTCCACTCTGTCTAGGAAGGAGAAAGTGTGCCAGCACAGCAAATGCCTCCCGGACTTTCCCTGCAATTCAGCAAGTGCTTTGCAGCTTGAAATTGGAAGGAAAGCCTCAGATTCAGCAGCCAGAGCTTCAGGAGGAGCAGCAGCGAGCACAGCATCGCTTTTGCAGCAGCTCCTTCCATGTGCATGTTTTTGGGAGTGGAAAGGCTTGCAGAGTGTTCAAGTAGCTTTTTCTCTCCGCTGGAAAGCTGCAGGCTCAGTGCCAGTGTTCTGCAGCTTCTTTCTTCACGTTTCAGCAGCTAGCACGCTCTCCGTGTGCAGGAGAAGCGGCTGAGGCTTCCTTGCCGGAGAAGCGGCACCTTCGCCGGCAGAGAGCCTCCGGCCGGCCGCGGTGCGCTCCGGAGCGGGGGCTTGTGCCGAAAGAGGCCGGGAACAGGCGCTTACCTTCGGACAGCTCCGGATGCCCGTCTAATGCGTCTCTTGTCGCCTACACGGCAGGGAAAAGCTTTTCCACTCTGTCTAGGAAGGAGAAAGTGTGCCAGCACAGCAAATGCCTCCCGGACTTTCCCTGCAATTCAGCAAGTGCTTTGCAGCTTGAAATTGGAAGGAAAGCCTCAGATTTAGCAGCCAGAGCTTCAGGAGGAGCAGCAGCGAGCACAGCATCGCTTTTGCAGCAGCTCCTTCCATGTGCATGTTTTTGGGAGTGGAAAGGCTTGCAGAGTGTTCAAGTAGCTTTTTCTCTCCGCTGGAAAGCTGCAGGCTCAGTGCCAGTGTTCTGCAGCTTCTTTCTTCACGTTTCAGCAGCTAGCACGCTCTCCGTGTGCAGGAGAAGCGGCTGAGGCTTCCTTGCCGGAGAAGCGGCACCTTCGCCGGCAGAGAGCCTCCGGCCGGCCGCGGTGCGCTCCGGAGCGGGGGCTTGTGCCGAAAGAGGCCGGGAACAGGCGCTTACCTTCGGACAGCTCCGGATGCCCGTCTAATGCGTCTCTTGTCGCCTACACGGCAGGGAAAAGCTTTTCCACTCTGTCTAGGAAGGAGAAAGTGTGCCAGCACAGCAAATGCCTCCCGGACTTTCCCTGCAATTCAGCAAGTGCTTTGCAGCTTGAAATTGGAAGGAAAGCCTCAGATTTAGCAGCCAGAGCTTCAGGAGGAGCAGCAGCGAGCACAGCATCGCTTTTGCAGCAGCTCCTTCCATGTGCATGTTTTTGGGAGTGGAAAGGCTTGCAGAGTGTTCAAGTAGCTTTTTCTCTCCGCTGGAAAGCTGCAGGCTCAGTGCCAGTGTTCTGCAGCTTCTTTCTTCACGTTTCAGCAGCTAGCACGCTCTCCGTGTGCAGGAGAAGCGGCTGAGGCTTCCTTGCCGGAGAAGCGGCACCTTCGCCGGCAGAGAGCCTCCGGCCGGCCGCGGTGCGCTCCGGAGCGGGGGCTTGTGCCGAAAGAGGCCGGGAACAGGCGCTTACCTTCGGACAGCTCCGGATGCCCGTCTAATGCGTCTCTTGTCGCCTACACGGCAGGGAAAAGCTTTTCCACTCTGTCTAGGAAGGAGAAAGTGTGCCAGCACAGCAAATGCCTCCCGGACTTTCCCTGCAATTCAGCAAGTGCTTTGCAGCTTGAAATTGGAAGGAAAGCCTCAGATTTAGCAGCCAGAGCTTCAGGAGGAGCAGCAGCGAGCACAGCATCGCTTTTGCAGCAGCTCCTTCCATGTGCATGTTTTTGGGAGTGGAAAGGCTTGCAGAGTGTTCAAGTAGCTTTTTCTCTCCGCTGGAAAGCTGCAGGCTCAGTGCCAGTGTTCTGCAGCTTCTTTCTTCACGTTTCAGCAGCTAGCACGCTCTCCGTGTGCAGGAGAAGCGGCTGAGGCTTCCTTGCCGGAGAAGCGGCACCTTCGCCGGCAGAGAGCCTCCGGCCGGCCGCGGTGCGCTCCGGAGCGGGGGCTTGTGCCGAAAGAGGCCGGGAACAGGCGCTTACCTTCGGACAGCTCCGGATGCCCGTCTAATGCGTCTCTTGTCGCCTACACGGCAGGGAAAAGCTTTTCCACTCTGTCTAGGAAGGAGAAAGTGTGCCAGCACAGCAAATGCCCCCCGGACTTTCCCTGCAATTCAGCAAGTGCTTTGCAGCTTGAAATTGGAAGGAAAGCCTCAGATTTAGCAGCCAGAGCTTCAGGAGGAGCAGCAGCGAGCACAGCATCGCTGTTGCAGCAGCTCCTTCCATGTGCATGTTTTTGGGAGTGGAAAGGCTTGCAGAGTGTTCAAGTAGCTTTTTCTCTCCGCTGGAAAGCTGCAGGCTCAGTGCCAGTGTTCTGCAGCTTCTTTCTTCACGTTTCAGCAGCTAGCACGCTCTCCGTGTGCAGGAGAAGCGGCTGAGGCTTCCTTGCCGGAGAAGCGGCACCTTCGCCGGCAGAGAGCCTCCGGCCGGCCGCGGTGCGCTCCGGAGCGGGGGCTTGTGCCGAAAGAGGCCGGGAACAGGCGCTTACCTTCGGACAGCTCCGGATGCCCGTCTAATGCGTCTCTTGTCGCCTACACGGCAGGGAAAAGCTTTTCCACTCTGTCTAGGAAGGAGAAAGTGTGCCAGCACAGCAAATGCCTCCCGGACTTTCCCTGCAATTCAGCAAGTGCTTTGCAGCTTGAAATTGGAAGGAAAGCCTCAGATTCAGCAGCCAGGACTTCAGGAGGAGCAGCAGCGAGCACAGCATCGCTTTTGCAGCAGCTCCTTCCATGTGCATGTTTTTGGGAGTGGAAAGGCTTGCAGAGTGTTCAAGTAGCTTTTTCTCTCCGCTGGAAAGCTGCAGGCTCAGTGCCAGTGTTCTGCAGCTTCTTTCTTCACGTTTCAGCAGCTAGCACGCTCTCCGTGTGCAGGAGAAGCGGCTGAGGCTTCCTTGCCGGAGAAGCGGCACCTTCGCCGGCAGAGAGCCTCCGGCCGGCCGCGGTGCGCTCCGGAGCGGGGGCTTGTGCCGAAAGAGGCCGGCAACAGGCGCTTACCTTCGGACAGCTCCGGATGCCCGTCTAATGCGTCTCTTGTCGCCTACACGGCAGGGAAAAGCTTTTCCACTCTGTCTAGGAAGGAGAAAGTGTGCCAGCACAGCAAATGCCTCCCGGACTTTCCCTGCAATTCAGCAAGTGCTTTGCAGCTTGAAATTGGAAGGAAAGCCTCAGATTTAGCAGCCAGAGCTTCAGGAGGAGCAGCAGCGAGCACAGCATCGCTTTTGCAGCAGCTCCTTCCATGTGCATGTTTTTGGGAGTGGAAAGGCTTGCAGAGTGTTCAAGTAGCTTTTTCTCTCCGCTGGAAAGCTGCACGCTCAGTGCCAGTGTTCTGCAGCTTCTTTCTTCACGTTTCAGCAGCTAGCACGCTCTCCGTGTGCAGGAGAAGCGGCTGAGGCTTCCTTGCCGGAGAAGCGGCACCTTCGCCGGCAGAGAGCCTCCGGCCGGCCGCGGTGCGCTCCGGAGCGGGGGCTTGTGCCGAAAGAGGCCGGCAACAGGCGCTTACCTTCGGACAGCTCCGGATGCCCGTCTAATGCGTCTCTTGTCGCCTACACGGCAGGGAAAAGCTTTTCCACTCTGTCTAGGAAGGAGAAAGTGTGCCAGCACAGCAAATGCCTCCCGGACTTTCCCTGCAATTCAGCAAGTGCTTTGCAGCTTGAAATTGGAAGGAAAGCCTCAGATTTAGCAGCCAGAGCTTCAGGAGGAGCAGCAGCGAGCACAGCATCGCTTTTGCAGCAGCTCCTTCCATGTGCATGTTTTTGGCAGTGGAAAGGCTTGCAGAGTGTTCAAGTAGCTTTTTCTCTCCGCTGGAAAGCTGCAGGCTCAGTGCCAGTGTTCTGCAGCTTCTTTCTTCACGTTTCAGCAGCTAGCACGCTCTCCGTGTGCAGGAGAAGCGGCTGAGGCTTCCTTGCCGGAGAAGCGGCACCTTCGCCGGCAGAGAGCCTCCGGCCGGCCGCGGTGCGCTCCGGAGCGGGGGCTTGTGCCGAAAGAGGCCGGCAACAGGCGCTTACCTTCGGACAGCTCCGGATGCCCGTCTAATGCGTCTCTTGTCGCCTACACGGCACGGAAAAGCTTTTCCACTCTGTCTAGGAAGGAGAAAGTGTGCCAGCACAGCAAATGCCTCCCGGACTTTCCCTGCAATTCAGCAAGTGCTTTGCAGCTTGAAATTGGAAGGAAAGCCTCAGATTTAGCAGCCAGAGCTTCAGGAGGAGCAGCAGCGAGCACAGCATCGCTTTTGCAGCAGCTCCTTCCATGTGCATGTTTTTGGGAGTGGAAAGGCTTGCAGAGTGTTCAAGTAGCTTTTTCTCTCCGCTGGAAAGCTGCAGGCTCAGTGCCAGTGTTCTGCAGCTTCTTTCTTCACGTTTCAGCAGCTAGCACGCTCTCCGTGTGCAGGAGAAGCGGCTGAGGCTTCCTTGCCGGAGAAGCGGCACCTTCGCCGGCAGAGAGCCTCCGGCCGGCCGCGGTGCGCTCCGGAGCGGGGGCTTGTGCCGAAAGAGGCCGGCAACAGGCGCTTACCTTCGGACAGCTCCGGATGCCCGTCTAATGCGTCTCTTGTCGCCTACACGGCAGGGAAAAGCTTTTCCACTCTGTCTAGGAAGGAGAAAGTGTGCCAGCACAGCAAATGCCTCCCGGACTTTCCCTGCAATTCAGCAAGTGCTTTGCAGCTTGAAATTGGAAGGAAAGCCTCAGATTTAGCAGCCAGAGCTTCAGGAGGAGCAGCAGCGAGCACAGCATCGCTTTTGCAGCAGCTCCTTCCATGTGCATGTTTTTGGGAGTGGAAAGGCTTGCAGAGTGTTCAAGTAGCTTTTTCTCTCCGCTGGAAAGCTGCAGGCTCAGTGCCAGTGTTCTGCAGCTTCTTTCTTCACGTTTCAGCAGCTAGCACGCTCTCCGTGTGCAGGAGAAGCGGCTGAGGCTTCCTTGCCGGAGAAGCGGCACCTTCGCCGGCAGAGAGCCTCCGGCCGGCCGCGGTGCGCTCCGGAGCGGGGGCTTGTGCCGAAAGAGGCCGGCAACAGGCGCTTACCTTCGGACAGCTCCGGATGCCCGTCTAATGCGTCTCTTGTCGCCTACACGGCAGGGAAAAGCTTTTCCACTCTGTCTAGGAAGGAGAAAGTGTGCCAGCACAGCAAATGCCTCCCGGACTTTCCCTGCAATTCAGCAAGTGCTTTGCAGCTTGAAATTGGAAGGAAAGCCTCAGATTTAGCAGCCAGAGCTTCAGGAGGAGCAGCAGCGAGCACAGCATCGCTTTTGCAGCAGCTCCTTCCATGTGCATGTTTTTGGCAGTGGAAAGGCTTGCAGAGTGTTCAAGTAGCTTTTTCTCTCCGCTGGAAAGCTGCAGGCTCAGTGCCAGTGTTCTGCAGCTTCTTTCTTCACGTTTCAGCAGCTAGCACGCTCTCCGTGTGCAGGAGAAGCGGCTGAGGCTTCCTTGCCGGAGAAGCGGCACCTTCGCCGGCAGAGAGCCTCCGGCCGGCCGCGGTGCGCTCCGGAGCGGGGGCTTGTGCCGAAAGAGGCCGGCAACAGGCGCTTACCTTCGGACAGCTCCGGATGCCCGTCTAATGCGTCTCTTGTCGCCTACACGGCACGGAAAAGCTTTTCCACTCTGTCTAGGAAGGAGAAAGTGTGCCAGCACAGCAAATGCCTCCCGGACTTTCCCTGCAATTCAGCAAGTGCTTTGCAGCTTGAAATTGGAAGGAAAGCCTCAGATTTAGCAGCCAGAGCTTCAGGAGGAGCAGCAGCGAGCACAGCATCGCTTTTGCAGCAGCTCCTTCCATGTGCATGTTTTTGGGAGTGGAAAGGCTTGCAGAGTGTTCAAGTAGCTTTTTCTCTCCGCTGGAAAGCTGCAGGCTCAGTGCCAGTGTTCTGCAGCTTCTTTCTTCACGTTTCAGCAGCTAGCACGCTCTCCGTGTGCAGGAGAAGCGGCTGAGGCTTCCTTGCCGGAGAAGCGGCACCTTCGCCGGCAGAGAGCCTCCGGCCGGCCGCGGTGCGCTCCGGAGCGGGGGCTTGTGCCGAAAGAGGCCGGGAACAGGCGCTTACCTTCGGACAGCTCCGGATGCCCGTCTAATGCGTCTCTTGTCGCCTACACGGCAGGGAAAAGCTTTTCCACTCTGTCTAGGAAGGAGAAAGTGTGCCAGCACAGCAAATGCCTCCCGGACTTTCCCTGCAATTCAGCAAGTGCTTTGCAGCTTGAAATTGGAAGGAAAGCCTCAGATTTAGCAGCCAGAGCTTCAGGAGGAGCAGCAGCGAGCACAGCATCGCTTTTGCAGCAGCTCCTTCCATGTGCATGTTTTTGGGAGTGGAAAGGCTTGCAGAGTGTTCAAGTAGCTTTTTCTCTCCGCTGGAAAGCTGCAGGCTCAGTGCCAGTGTTCTGCAGCTTCTTTCTTCACGTTTCAGCAGCTAGCACGCTCTCCGTGTGCAGGAGAAGCGGCTGAGGCTTCCTTGCCGGAGAAGCGGCACCTTCGCCGGCAGAGAGCCTCCGGCCGGCCGCGGTGCGCTCCGGAGCGGGGGCATGTGCCGAAAGAGGCCGGCAACAGGCGCTTACCTTCGGACAGCTCCGGATGCCCGTCTAATGCGTCTCTTGTCGCCTACACGGCAGGGAAAAGCTTTTCCACTCTGTCTAGGAAGGAGAAAGTGTGCCAGCACAGCAAATGCCTCCCGGACTTTCCCTGCAATTCAGCAAGTGCTTTGCAGCTTGAAATTGGAAGGAAAGCCTCAGATTTAGCAGCCAGAGCTTCAGGAGGAGCAGCAGCGAGCACAGCATCGCTTTTGCAGCAGCTCCTTCCATGTGCATGTTTTTGGGAGTGGAAAGGCTTGCAGAGTGTTCAAGTAGCTTTTTCTCTCCGCTGGAAAGCTGCAGGCTCAGTGCCAGTGTTCTGCAGCTTCTTTCTTCACGTTTCAGCAGCTAGCACGCTCTCCGTGTGCAGGAGAAGCGGCTGAGGCTTCCTTGCCGGAGAAGCGGCACCTTCGCCGGCAGAGAGCCTCCGGCCGGCCGCGGTGCGCTCCGGAGCGGGGGCTTGTGCCGAAAGAGGCCGGGAACAGGCGCTTACCTTCGGACAGCTCCGGATGCCCGTCTAATGCGTCTCTTGTCGCCTACACGGCAGGGAAAAGCTTTTCCACTCTGTCTAGGAAGGAGAAAGTGTGCCAGCACAGCAAATGCCCCCCGGACTTTCCCTGCAATTCAGCAAGTGCTTTGCAGCTTGAAATTGGAAGGAAAGCCTCAGATTTAGCAGCCAGAGCTTCAGGAGGAGCAGCAGCGAGCACAGCATCGCTTTTGCAGCAGCTCCTTCCATGTGCATGTTTTTGGGAGTGGAAAGGCTTGCAGAGTGTTCAAGTAGCTTTTCCTCTCCGCTGGAAAGCTGCAGGCTTAGTGCCAGTGTTCTGCAGCTTCTTTCTTCACGTTTCAGCAGCTAGCACGCTCTCCGTGTGCAGGAGAAGCGGCTGAGGCTTCCTTGCCGGAGAAGCGGCACCTTCGCCGGCAGAGAGCCTCCGGCCGGCCGCGGTGCGCTCCGGAGCGGGGGCTTGTGCCGAAAGAGGCCGGCAACAGGCGCTTACCTTCGGACAGCTCCGGATGCCCGTCTAATGCGTCTCTTGTCGCCTACACGGCAGGGAAAAGCTTTTCCACTCTGTCTAGGAAGGAGAAAGTGTGCCAGCACAGCAAATGCCTCCCGGACTTTCCCTGCAATTCAGCAAGTGCTTTGCAGCTTGAAATTGGAAGGAAAGCCTCAGATTTAGCAGCCAGAGCTTCAGGAGGAGCAGCAGCGAGCACAGCATCGCTTTTGCAGCAGCTCCTTCCATGTGCATGTTTTTGGGAGTGGAAAGGCTTGCAGAGTGTTCAAGTAGCTTTTTCTCTCCGCTGGAAAGCTGCAGGCTCAGTGCCAGTGTTCTGCAGCTTCTTTCTTCACGTTTCAGCAGCTAGCACGCTCTCCGTGTGCAGGAGAAGCGGCTGAGGCTTCCTTGCCGGAGAAGCGGCACCTTCGCCGGCAGAGAGCCTCCGGCCGGCCGCGGTGCGCTCCGGAGCGGGGGCTTGTGCCGAAAGAGGCCGGGAACAGGCGCTTACCTTCGGACAGCTCCGGATGCCCGTCTAATGCGTCTCTTGTCGCCTACACGGCAGGGAAAAGCTTTTCCACTCTGTCTAGGAAGGAGAAAGTGTGCCAGCACAGCAAATGCCCCCCGGACTTTCCCTGCAATTCAGCAAGTGCTTTGCAGCTTGAAATTGGAAGGAAAGCCTCAGATTTAGCAGCCAGAGCTTCAGGAGGAGCAGCAGCGAGCACAGCATCGCTTTTGCAGCAGCTCCTTCCATGTGCATGTTTTTGGGAGTGGAAAGGCTTGCAGAGTGTTCAAGTAGCTTTTTCTCTCCGCTGGAAAGCTGCAGGCTCAGTGCCAGTGTTCTGCAGCTTCTTTCTTCACGTTTCAGCAGCTAGCACGCTCTCCGTGTGCAGGAGAAGCGGCTGAGGCTTCCTTGCCGGAGAAGCGGCACCTTCGCCGGCAGAGAGCCTCCGGCCGGCCGCGGTGCGCTCCGGAGCGGGGGCTTGTGCCGAAAGAGGCCGGGAACAGGCGCTTACCTTCGGACAGCTCCGGATGCCCGTCTAATGCGTCTCTTGTCGCCTACACGGCAGGGAAAAGCTTTTCCACTCTGTCTAGGAAGGAGAAAGTGTGCCAGCACAGCAAATGCCCCCCGGACTTTCCCTGCAATTCAGCAAGTGCTTTGCAGCTTGAAATTGGAAGGAAAGCCTCAGATTTAGCAGCCAGAGCTTCAGGAGGAGCAGCAGCGAGCACAGCATCGCTTTTGCAGCAGCTCCTTCCATGTGCATGTTTTTGGGAGTGGAAAGGCTTGCAGAGTGTTCAAGTAGCTTTTTCTCTCCGCTGGAAAGCTGCAGGCTCAGTGCCAGTGTTCTGCAGCTTCTTTCTTCACGTTTCAGCAGCTAGCACGCTCTCCGTGTGCAGGAGAAGCGGCTGAGGCTTCCTTGCCGGAGAAGCGGCACCTTCGCCGGCAGAGAGCCTCCGGCCGGCCGCGGTGCGCTCCGGAGCGGGGGCTTGTGCCGAAAGAGGCCGGCAACAGGCGCTTACCTTCGGACAGCTCCGGATGCCCGTCTAATGCGTCTCTTGTCGCCTACACGGCAGGGAAAAGCTTTTCCACTCTGTCTAGGAAGGAGAAAGTGTGCCAGCACAGCAAATGCCCCCCGGACTTTCCCTGCAATTCAGCAAGTGCTTTGCAGCTTGAAATTGGAAGGAAAGCCTCAGATTTAGCAGCCAGAGCTTCAGGAGGAGCAGCAGCGAGCACAGCATCGCTTTTGCAGCAGCTCCTTCCATGTGCATGTTTTTGGGAGTGGAAAGGCTTGCAGAGTGTTCAAGTAGCTTTTTCTCTCCGCTGGAAAGCTGCAGGCTCAGTGCCAGTGTTCTGCAGCTTCTTTCTTCACGTTTCAGCAGCTAGCACGCTCTCCGTGTGCAGGAGAAGCGGCTGAGGCTTCCTTGCCGGAGAAGCGGCACCTTCGCCGGCAGAGAGCCTCCGGCCGGCCGCGGTGCGCTCCGGAGCGGGGGCTTGTGCCGAAAGAGGCCGGCAACAGGCGCTTACCTTCGGACAGCTCCGGATGCCCGTCTAATGCGTCTCTTGTCGCCTACACGGCAGGGAAAAGCTTTTCCACTCTGTCTAGGAAGGAGAAAGTGTGCCAGCACAGCAAATGCCTCCCGGAGTTTCCCTGCAATTCAGCAAGTGCTTTGCAGCTTGAAATTGGAAGGAAAGCCTCAGATTTAGCAGCCAGAGCTTCAGGAGGAGCAGCAGCGAGCACAGCATCGCTTTTGCAGCAGCTCCTTCCATGTGCATGTTTTTGGGAGTGGAAAGGCTTGCAGAGTGTTCAAGTAGCTTTTTCTCTCCGCTGGAAAGCTGCAGGCTCAGTGCCAGTGTTCTGCAGCTTCTTTCTTCACGTTTCAGCAGCTAGCACGCTCTCCGTGTGCAGGAGAAGCGGCTGAGGCTTCCTTGCCGGAGAAGCGGCACCTTCGCCGGCAGAGAGCCTCCGGCCGGCCGCGGTGCGCTCCGGAGCGGGGGCTTGTGCCGAAAGAGGCCGGCAACAGGCGCTTACCTTCGGACAGCTCCGGATGCCCGTCTAATGCGTCTCTTGTCGCCTACACGGCAGGGAAAAGCTTTTCCACTCTGTCTAGGAAGGAGAAAGTGTGCCAGCACAGCAAATGCCTCCCGGACTTTCCCTGCAATTCAGCAAGTGCTTTGCAGCTTGAAATTGGAAGGAAAGCCTCAGATTTAGCAGCCAGAGCTTCAGGAGGAGCAGCAGCGAGCACAGCATCGCTTTTGCAGCAGCTCCTTCCATGTGCATGTTTTTGGGAGTGGAAAGGCTTGCAGAGTGTTCAAGTAGCTTTTTCTCTCCGCTGGAAAGCTGCAGGCTCAGTGCCAGTGTTCTGCAGCTTCTTTCTTCACGTTTCAGCAGCTAGCACGCTCTCCGTGTGCAGGAGAAGCGGCTGAGGCTTCCTTGCCGGAGAAGCGGCACCTTCGCCGGCAGAGAGCCTCCGGCCGGCCGCGGTGCGCTCCGGAGCGGGGGCTTGTGCCGAAAGAGGCCGGGAACAGGCGCTTACCTTCGGACAGCTCCGGATGCCCGTCTAATGCGTCTCTTGTCGCCTACACGGCAGGGAAAAGCTTTTCCACTCTGTCTAGGAAGGAGAAAGTGTGCCAGCACAGCAAATGCCCCCCGGACTTTCCCTGCAATTCAGCAAGTGCTTTGCAGCTTGAAATTGGAAGGAAAGCCTCAGATTTAGCAGCCAGAGCTTCAGGAGGAGCAGCAGCGAGCACAGCATCGCTTTTGCAGCAGCTCCTTCCATGTGCATGTTTTTGGGAGTGGAAAGGCTTGCAGAGTGTTCAAGTAGCTTTTTCTCTCCGCTGGAAAGCTGCAGGCTCAGTGCCAGTGTTCTGCAGCTTCTTTCTTCACGTTTCAGCAGCTAGCACGCTCTCCGTGTGCAGGAGAAGCGGCTGAGGCTTCCTTGCCGGAGAAGCGGCACCTTCGCCGGCAGAGAGCCTCCGGCCGGCCGCGGTGCGCTCCGGAGCGGGGGCTTGTGCCGAAAGAGGCCGGGAACAGGCGCTTACCTTCGGACAGCTCCGGATGCCCGTCTAATGCGTCTCTTGTCGCCTACACGGCAGGGAAAAGCTTTTCCACTCTGTCTAGGAAGGAGAAAGTGTGCCAGCACAGCAAATGCCTCCCGGACTTTCCCTGCAATTCAGCAAGTGCTTTGCAGCTTGAAATTGGAAGGAAAGCCTCAGATTTAGCAGCCAGAGCTTCAGGAGGAGCAGCAGCGAGCACAGCATCGCTTTTGCAGCAGCTCCTTCCATGTGCATGTTTTTGGGAGTGGAAAGGCTTGCAGAGTGTTCAAGTAGCTTTTTCTCTCCGCTGGAAAGCTGCACGCTCAGTGCCAGTGTTCTGCAGCTTCTTTCTTCACGTTTCAGCAGCTAGCACGCTCTCCGTGTGCAGGAGAAGCGGCTGAGGCTTCCTTGCCGGAGAAGCGGCACCTTCGCCGGCAGAGAGCCTCCGGCCGGCCGCGGTGCGCTCCGGAGCGGGGGCTTGTGCCGAAAGAGGCCGGCAACAGGCGCTTACCTTCGGACAGCTCCGGATGCCCGTCTAATGCGTCTCTTGTCGCCTACACGGCAGGGAAAAGCTTTTCCACTCTGTCTAGGAAGGAGAAAGTGTGCCAGCACAGCAAATGCCTCCCGGACTTTCCCTGCAATTCAGCAAGTGCTTTGCAGCTTGAAATTGGAAGGAAAGCCTCAGATTTAGCAGCCAGAGCTTCAGGAGGAGCAGCAGCGAGCACAGCATCGCTTTTGCAGCAGCTCCTTCCATGTGCATGTTTTTGGGAGTGGAAAGGCTTGCAGAGTGTTCAAGTAGCTTTTTCTCTCCGCTGGAAAGCTGCAGGCTCAGTGCCAGTGTTCTGCAGCTTCTTTCTTCACGTTTCAGCAGCTAGCACGCTCTCCGTGTGCAGGAGAAGCGGCTGAGGCTTCCTTGCCGGAGAAGCGGCACCTTCGCCGGCAGAGAGCCTCCGGCCGGCCGCGGTGCGCTCCGGAGCGGGGGCTTGTGCCGAAAGAGGCCGGCAACAGGCGCTTACCTTCGGACAGCTCCGGATGCCCGTCTAATGCGTCTCTTGTCGCCTACACGGCACGGAAAAGCTTTTCCACTCTGTCTAGGAAGGAGAAAGTGTGCCAGCACAGCAAATGCCTCCCGGACTTTCCCTGCAATTCAGCAAGTGCTTTGCAGCTTGAAATTGGAAGGAAAGCCTCAGATTTAGCAGCCAGAGCTTCAGGAGGAGCAGCAGCGAGCACAGCATCGCTTTTGCAGCAGCTCCTTCCATGTGCATGTTTTTGGGAGTGGAAAGGCTTGCAGAGTGTTCAAGTAGCTTTTTCTCTCCGCTGGAAAGCTGCAGGCTCAGTGCCAGTGTTCTGCAGCTTCTTTCTTCACGTTTCAGCAGCTAGCACGCTCTCCGTGTGCAGGAGAAGCGGCTGAGGCTTCCTTGCCGGAGAAGCGGCACCTTCGCCGGCAGAGAGCCTCCGGCCGGCCGCGGTGCGCTCCGGAGCGGGGGCTTGTGCCGAAAGAGGCCGGGAACAGGCGCTTACCTTCGGACAGCTCCGGATGCCCGTCTAATGCGTCTCTTGTCGCCTACACGGCAGGGAAAAGCTTTTCCACTCTGTCTAGGAAGGAGAAAGTGTGCCAGCACAGCAAATGCCTCCCGGAGTTTCCCTGCAATTCAGCAAGTGCTTTGCAGCTTGAAATTGGAAGGAAAGCCTCAGATTTAGCAGCCAGAGCTTCAGGAGGAGCAGCAGCGAGCACAGCATCGCTTTTGCAGCAGCTCCTTCCATGTGCATGTTTTTGGGAGTGGAAAGGCTTGCAGAGTGTTCAAGTAGCTTTTTCTCTCCGCTGGAAAGCTGCAGGCTCAGTGCCAGTGTTCTGCAGCTTCTTTCTTCACGTTTCAGCAGCTAGCACGCTCTCCGTGTGCAGGAGAAGCGGCTGAGGCTTCCTTGCCGGAGAAGCGGCACCTTCGCCGGCAGAGAGCCTCCGGCCGGCCGCGGTGCGCTCCGGAGCGGGGGCTTGTGCCGAAAGAGGCCGGGAACAGGCGCTTACCTTCGGACAGCTCCGGATGCCCGTCTAATGCGTCTCTTGTCGCCTACACGGCAGGGAAAAGCTTTTCCACTCTGTCTAGGAAGGAGAAAGTGTGCCAGCACAGCAAATGCCTCCCGGACTTTCCCTGCAATTCAGCAAGTGCTTTGCAGCTTGAAATTGGAAGGAAAGCCTCAGATTTAGCAGCCAGAGCTTCAGGAGGAGCAGCAGCGAGCACAGCATCGCTTTTGCAGCAGCTCCTTCCATGTGCATGTTTTTGGGAGTGGAAAGGCTTGCAGAGTGTTCAAGTAGCTTTTTCTCTCCGCTGGAAAGCTGCAGGCTCAGTGCCAGTGTTCTGCAGCTTCTTTCTTCACGTTTCAGCAGCTAGCACGCTCTCCGTGTGCAGGAGAAGCGGCTGAGGCTTCCTTGCCGGAGAAGCGGCACCTTCGCCGGCAGAGAGCCTCCGGCCGGCCGCGGTGCGCTCCGGAGCGGGGGCTTGTGCCGAAAGAGGCCGGGAACAGGCGCTTACCTTCGGACAGCTCCGGATGCCCGTCTAATGCGTCTCTTGTCGCCTACACGGCAGGGAAAAGCTTTTCCACTCTGTCTAGGAAGGAGAAAGTGTGCCAGCACAGCAAATGCCCCCCGGACTTTCCCTGCAATTCAGCAAGTGCTTTGCAGCTTGAAATTGGAAGGAAAGCCTCAGATTTAGCAGCCAGAGCTTCAGGAGGAGCAGCAGCGAGCACAGCATCGCTTTTGCAGCAGCTCCTTCCATGTGCATGTTTTTGGGAGTGGAAAGGCTTGCAGAGTGTTCAAGTAGCTTTTTCTCTCCGCTGGAAAGCTGCAGGCTCAGTGCCAGTGTTCTGCAGCTTCTTTCTTCACGTTTCAGCAGCTAGCACGCTCTCCGTGTGCAGGAGAAGCGGCTGAGGCTTCCTTGCCGGAGAAGCGGCACCTTCGCCGGCAGAGAGCCTCCGGCCGGCCGCGGTGCGCTCCGGAGCGGGGGCTTGTGCCGAAAGAGGCCGGGAACAGGCGCTTACCTTCGGACAGCTCCGGATGCCCGTCTAATGCGTCTCTTGTCGCCTACACGGCAGGGAAAAGCTTTTCCACTCTGTCTAGGAAGGAGAAAGTGTGCCAGCACAGCAAATGCCTCCCGGACTTTCCCTGCAATTCAGCAAGTGCTTTGCAGCTTGAAATTGGAAGGAAAGCCTCAGATTTAGCAGCCAGAGCTTCAGGAGGAGCAGCAGCGAGCACAGCATCGCTTTTGCAGCAGCTCCTTCCATGTGCATGTTTTTGGGAGTGGAAAGGCTTGCAGAGTGTTCAAGTAGCTTTTTCTCTCCGCTGGAAAGCTGCACGCTCAGTGCCAGTGTTCTGCAGCTTCTTTCTTCACGTTTCAGCAGCTAGCACGCTCTCCGTGTGCAGGAGAAGCGGCTGAGGCTTCCTTGCCGGAGAAGCGGCACCTTCGCCGGCAGAGAGCCTCCGGCCGGCCGCGGTGCGCTCCGGAGCGGGGGCTTGTGCCGAAAGAGGCCGGCAACAGGCGCTTACCTTCGGACAGCTCCGGATGCCCGTCTAATGCGTCTCTTGTCGCCTACACGGCAGGGAAAAGCTTTTCCACTCTGTCTAGGAAGGAGAAAGTGTGCCAGCACAGCAAATGCCTCCCGGACTTTCCCTGCAATTCAGCAAGTGCTTTGCAGCTTGAAATTGGAAGGAAAGCCTCAGATTTAGCAGCCAGAGCTTCAGGAGGAGCAGCAGCGAGCACAGCATCGCTTTTGCAGCAGCTCCTTCCATGTGCATGTTTTTGGGAGTGGAAAGGCTTGCAGAGTGTTCAAGTAGCTTTTTCTCTCCGCTGGAAAGCTGCAGGCTCAGTGCCAGTGTTCTGCAGCTTCTTTCTTCACGTTTCAGCAGCTAGCACGCTCTCCGTGTGCAGGAGAAGCGGCTGAGGCTTCCTTGCCGGAGAAGCGGCACCTTCGCCGGCAGAGAGCCTCCGGCCGGCCGCGGTGCGCTCCGGAGCGGGGGCTTGTGCCGAAAGAGGCCGGCAACAGGCGCTTACCTTCGGACAGCTCCGGATGCCCGTCTAATGCGTCTCTTGTCGCCTACACGGCACGGAAAAGCTTTTCCACTCTGTCTAGGAAGGAGAAAGTGTGCCAGCACAGCAAATGCCTCCCGGACTTTCCCTGCAATTCAGCAAGTGCTTTGCAGCTTGAAATTGGAAGGAAAGCCTCAGATTTAGCAGCCAGAGCTTCAGGAGGAGCAGCAGCGAGCACAGCATCGCTTTTGCAGCAGCTCCTTCCATGTGCATGTTTTTGGGAGTGGAAAGGCTTGCAGAGTGTTCAAGTAGCTTTTTCTCTCCGCTGGAAAGCTGCAGGCTCAGTGCCAGTGTTCTGCAGCTTCTTTCTTCACGTTTCAGCAGCTAGCACGCTCTCCGTGTGCAGGAGAAGCGGCTGAGGCTTCCTTGCCGGAGAAGCGGCACCTTCGCCGGCAGAGAGCCTCCGGCCGGCCGCGGTGCGCTCCGGAGCGGGGGCTTGTGCCGAAAGAGGCCGGGAACAGGCGCTTACCTTCGGACAGCTCCGGATGCCCGTCTAATGCGTCTCTTGTCGCCTACACGGCAGGGAAAAGCTTTTCCACTCTGTCTAGGAAGGAGAAAGTGTGCCAGCACAGCAAATGCCTCCCGGACTTTCCCTGCAATTCAGCAAGTGCTTTGCAGCTTGAAATTGGAAGGAAAGCCTCAGATTTAGCAGCCAGAGCTTCAGGAGGAGCAGCAGCGAGCACAGCATCGCTTTTGCAGCAGCTCCTTCCATGTGCATGTTTTTGGGAGTGGAAAGGCTTGCAGAGTGTTCAAGTAGCTTTTTCTCTCCGCTGGAAAGCTGCAGGCTCAGTGCCAGTGTTCTGCAGCTTCTTTCTTCACGTTTCAGCAGCTAGCACGCTCTCCGTGTGCAGGAGAAGCGGCTGAGGCTTCCTTGCCGGAGAAGCGGCACCTTCGCCGGCAGAGAGCCTCCGGCCGGCCGCGGTGCGCTCCGGAGCGGGGGCTTGTGCCGAAAGAGGCCGGGAACAGGCGCTTACCTTCGGACAGCTCCGGATGCCCGTCTAATGCGTCTCTTGTCGCCTACACGGCAGGGAAAAGCTTTTCCACTCTGTCTAGGAAGGAGAAAGTGTGCCAGCACAGCAAATGCCTCCCGGAGTTTCCCTGCAATTCAGCAAGTGCTTTGCAGCTTGAAATTGGAAGGAAAGCCTCAGATTTAGCAGCCAGAGCTTCAGGAGGAGCAGCAGCGAGCACAGCATCGCTTTTGCAGCAGCTCCTTCCATGTGCATGTTTTTGGGAGTGGAAAGGCTTGCAGAGTGTTCAAGTAGCTTTTTCTCTCCGCTGGAAAGCTGCAGGCTCAGTGCCAGTGTTCTGCAGCTTCTTTCTTCACGTTTCAGCAGCTAGCACGCTCTCCGTGTGCAGGAGAAGCGGCTGAGGCTTCCTTGCCGGAGAAGCGGCACCTTCGCCGGCAGAGAGCCTCCGGCCGGCCGCGGTGCGCTCCGGAGCGGGGGCTTGTGCCGAAAGAGGCCGGGAACAGGCGCTTACCTTCGGACAGCTCCGGATGCCCGTCTAATGCGTCTCTTGTCGCCTACACGGCAGGGAAAAGCTTTTCCACTCTGTCTAGGAAGGAGAAAGTGTGCCAGCACAGCAAATGCCTCCCGGACTTTCCCTGCAATTCAGCAAGTGCTTTGCAGCTTGAAATTGGAAGGAAAGCCTCAGATTTAGCAGCCAGAGCTTCAGGAGGAGCAGCAGCGAGCACAGCATCGCTTTTGCAGCAGCTCCTTCCATGTGCATGTTTTTGGGAGTGGAAAGGCTTGCAGAGTGTTCAAGTAGCTTTTTCTCTCCGCTGGAAAGCTGCAGGCTCAGTGCCAGTGTTCTGCAGCTTCTTTCTTCACGTTTCAGCAGCTAGCACGCTCTCCGTGTGCAGGAGAAGCGGCTGAGGCTTCCTTGCCGGAGAAGCGGCACCTTCGCCGGCAGAGAGCATCCTGCCGGCCGCGGTGCGCTCCGGAGCGGGGGCTTGTGCCGAAAGAGGCCGGCAACAGGCGCTTACCTTCGGACAGCTCCGGATGCCCGTCTAATGCGTCTCTTGTCGCCTACACGGCAGGGAAAAGCTTTTCCACTCTGTCTAGGAAGGAGAAAGTGTGCCAGCACAGCAAATGCCCCCCGGACTTTCCCTGCAATTCAGCAAGTGCTTTGCAGCTTGAAATTGGAAGGAAAGCCTCAGATTTAGCAGCCAGAGCTTCAGGAGGAGCAGCAGCGAGCACAGCATCGCTTTTGCAGCAGCTCCTTCCATGTGCATGTTTTTGGGAGTGGAAAGGCTTGCAGAGTGTTCAAGTAGCTTTTTCTCTCCGCTGGAAAGCTGCAGGCTCAGTGCCAGTGTTCTGCAGCTTCTTTCTTCACGTTTCAGCAGCTAGCACGCTCTCCGTGTGCAGGAGAAGCGGCTGAGGCTTCCTTGCCGGAGAAGCGGCACCTTCGCCGGCAGAGAGCCTCCGGCCGGCCGCGGTGCGCTCCGGAGCGGGGGCTTGTGCCGAAAGAGGCCGGGAACAGGCGCTTACCTTCGGACAGCTCCGGATGCCCGTCTAATGCGTCTCTTGTCGCCTACACGGCAGGGAAAAGCTTTTCCACTCTGTCTAGGAAGGAGAAAGTGTGCCAGCACAGCAAATGCCTCCCGGACTTTCCCTGCAATTCAGCAAGTGCTTTGCAGCTTGAAATTGGAAGGAAAGCCTCAGATTTAGCAGCCAGAGCTTCAGGAGGAGCAGCAGCGAGCACAGCATCGCTTTTGCAGCAGCTCCTTCCATGTGCATGTTTTTGGGAGTGGAAAGGCTTGCAGAGTGTTCAAGTAGCTTTTTCTCTCCGCTGGAAAGCTGCAGGCTCAGTGCCAGTGTTCTGCAGCTTCTTTCTTCACGTTTCAGCAGCTAGCACGCTCTCCGTGTGCAGGAGAAGCGGCTGAGGCTTCCTTGCCGGAGAAGCGGCACCTTCGCCGGCAGAGAGCCTCCGTCCGGCCGCGGTGCGCTCCGGAGCGGGGGCTTGTGCCGAAAGAGGCCGGGAACAGGCGCTTACCTTCGGACAGCTCCGGATGCCCGTCTAATGCGTCTCTTGTCGCCTACACGGCAGGGAAAAGCTTTTCCACTCTGTCTAGGAAGGAGAAAGTGTGCCAGCACAGCAAATGCCCCCCGGACTTTCCCTGCAATTCAGCAAGTGCTTTGCAGCTTGAAATTGGAAGGAAAGCCTCAGATTTAGCAGCCAGAGCTTCAGGAGGAGCAGCAGCGAGCACAGCATCGCTTTTGCAGCAGCTCCTTCCATGTGCATGTTTTTGGGAGTGGAAAGGCTTGCAGAGTGTTCAAGTAGCTTTTTCTCTCCGCTGGAAAGCTGCAGGCTCAGTGCCAGTGTTCTGCAGCTTCTTTCTTCACGTTTCAGCAGCTAGCACGCTCTCCGTGTGCAGGAGAAGCGGCTGAGGCTTCCTTGCCGGAGAAGCGGCACCTTCGCCGGCAGAGAGCCTCCGGCCGGCCGCGGTGCGCTCCGGAGCGGGGGCTTGTGCCGAAAGAGGCCGGGAACAGGCGCTTACCTTCGGACAGCTCCGGATGCCCGTCTAATGCGTCTCTTGTCGCCTACACGGCAGGGAAAAGCTTTTCCACTCTGTCTAGGAAGGAGAAAGTGTGCCAGCACAGCAAATGCCCCCCGGACTTTCCCTGCAATTCAGCAAGTGCTTTGCAGCTTGAAATTGGAAGGAAAGCCTCAGATTTAGCAGCCAGAGCTTCAGGAGGAGCAGCAGCGAGCACAGCATCGCTTTTGCAGCAGCTCCTTCCATGTGCATGTTTTTGGGAGTGGAAAGGCTTGCAGAGTGTTCAAGTAGCTTTTTCTCTCCGCTGGAAAGCTGCACGCTCAGTGCCAGTGTTCTGCAGCTTCTTTCTTCACGTTTCAGCAGCTAGCACGCTCTCCGTGTGCAGGAGAAGCGGCTGAGGCTTCCTTGCCGGAGAAGCGGCACCTTCGCCGGCAGAGAGCCTCCGGCCGGCCGCGGTGCGCTCCGGAGCGGGGGCTTGTGCCGAAAGAGGCCGGGAACAGGCGCTTACCTTCGGACAGCTCCGGATGCCCGTCTAATGCGTCTCTTGTCGCCTACACGGCAGGGAAAAGCTTTTCCACTCTGTCTAGGAAGGAGAAAGTGTGCCAGCACAGCAAATGCCCCCCGGACTTTCCCTGCAATTCAGCAAGTGCTTTGCAGCTTGAAATTGGAAGGAAAGCCTCAGATTTAGCAGCCAGAGCTTCAGGAGGAGCAGCAGCGAGCACAGCATCGCTTTTGCAGCAGCTCCTTCCATGTGCATGTTTTTGGGAGTGGAAAGGCTTGCAGAGTGTTCAAGTAGCTTTTTGTCTCCGCTGGAAAGCTGCAGGCTCAGTGCCAGTGTTCTGCAGCTTCTTTCTTCACGTTTCAGCAGCTAGCACGCTCTCCGTGTGCAGGAGAAGCGGCTGAGGCTTCCTTGCCGGAGAAGCGGCACCTTCGCCGGCAGAGAGCCTCCGGCCGGCCGCGGTGCGCTCCGGAGCGGGGGCTTGTGCCGAAAGAGGCCGGGAACAGGCGCTTACCTTCGGACAGCTCCGGATGCCCCTCTAATGCGTCTCTTGTCGCCTACACGGCAGGGAAAAGCTTTTCCACTCTGTCTAGGAAGGAGAAAGTGTGCCAGCACAGCAAATGCCTCCCGGACTTTCCCTGCAATTCAGCAAGTGCTTTGCAGCTTGAAATTGGAAGGAAAGCCTCAGATTTCGCAGCCAGAGCTTCAGGAGGAGCAGCAGCGAGCACAGCATCGCTTTTGCAGCAGCTCCTTCCATGTGCATGTTTTTGGGAGTGGAAAGGCTTGCAGAGTGTTCAAGTAGCTTTTTCTCTCCGCTGGAAAGCTGCAGGCTCAGTGCCAGTGTTCTGCAGCTTCTTTCTTCACGTTTCAGCAACTAGCACGCTCTCCGTGTGCAGGAGAAGCGGCTGAGGCTTCCTTGCCGGAGAAGCGGCACCTTCGCCGGCAGAGAGCCTCCGGCCGGCCGCGGTGCGCTCCGGAGCGGGGGCTTGTGCCGAAAGAGGCCGGGAACAGGCGCTTACCTTCGGACAGCTCCGGATGCCCGTCTAATGCGTCTCTTGTCGCCTACACGGCAGGGAAAAGCTTTTCCACTCTGTCTAGGAAGGAGAAAGTGTGCCAGCACAGCAAATGCCTCCCGGACTTTCCCTGCAATTCAGCAAGTGCTTTGCAGCTTGAAATTGGAAGGAAAGCCTCAGATTTAGCAGCCAGAGCTTCAGGAGGAGCAGCAGCGAGCACAGCATCGCTTTTGCAGCAGCTCCTTCCATGTGCATGTTTTTGGGAGTGGAAAGGCTTGCAGAGTGTTCAAGTAGCTTTTTCTCTCCGCTGGAAAGCTGCAGGCTCAGTGCCAGTGTTCTGCAGCTTCTTTCTTCACGTTTCAGCAGCTAGCACGCTCTCCGTGTGCAGGAGAAGCGGCTGAGGCTTCCTTGCCGGAGAAGCGGCACCTTCGCCGGCAGAGAGCCTCCGGCCGGCCGCGGTGCGCTCCGGAGCGGGGGCTTGTGCCGAAAGAGGCCGGGAACAGGCGCTTACCTTCGGACAGCTCCGGATGCCCGTCTAATGCGTCTCTTGTCGCCTACACGGCAGGGAAAAGCTTTTCCACTCTGTCTAGGAAGGAGAAAGTGTGCCAGCACAGCAAATGCCTCCCGGACTTTCCCTGCAATTCAGCAAGTGCTTTGCAGCTTGAAATTGGAAGGAAAGCCTCAGATTTAGCAGCCAGAGCTTCAGGAGGAGCAGCAGCGAGCACAGCATCGCTTTTGCAGCAGCTCCTTCCATGTGCATGTTTTTGGGAGTGGAAAGGCTTGCAGAGTGTTCAAGTAGCTTTTTCTCTCCGCTGGAAAGCTGCACGCTCAGTGCCAGTGTTCTGCAGCTTCTTTCTTCACGTTTCAGCAGCTAGCACGCTCTCCGTGTGCAGGAGAAGCGGCTGAGGCTTCCTTGCCGGAGAAGCGGCACCTTCGCCGGCAGAGAGCCTCCGGCCGGCAGAGAGCCTCCGGCCGGCCGCGGTGCGCTCCGGAGCGGGGGCTTGTGCCGAAAGAGGCCGGGAACAGGCGCTTACCTTCGGACAGCTCCGGATGCCCGTCTAATGCGTCTCTTGTCGCCTACACGGCAGGGAAAAGCTTTTCCACTCTGTCTAGGAAGGAGAAAGTGTGCCAGCACAGCAAATGCCTCCCGGACTTTCCCTGCAATTCAGCAAGTGCTTTGCAGCTTGAAATTGGAAGGAAAGCCTCAGATTTAGCAGCCAGAGCTTCAGGAGGAGCAGCAGCGAGCACAGCATCGCTTTTGCAGCAGCTCCTTCCATGTGCATGTTTTTGGGAGTGGAAAGGCTTGCAGAGTGTTCAAGTAGCTTTTTCTCTCCGCTGGAAAGCTGCACGCTCAGTGCCAGTGTTCTGCAGCTTCTTTCTTCACGTTTCAGCAGCTAGCACGCTCTCCGTGTGCAGGAGAAGCGGCTGAGGCTTCCTTGCCGGAGAAGCGGCACCTTCGCCGGCAGAGAGCCTCCGGCCGGCCGCGGTGCGCTCCGGAGCGGGGGCTTGTGCCGAAAGAGGCCGGGAACAGGCGCTTACCTTCGGACAGCTCCGGATGCCCGTCTAATGCGTCTCTTGTCGCCTACACGGCAGGGAAAAGCTTTTCCACTCTGTCTAGGAAGGAGAAAGTGTGCCAGCACAGCAAATGCCTCCCGGACTTTCCCTGCAATTCAGCAAGTGCTTTGCAGCTTGAAATTGGAAGGAAAGCCTCAGATTTAGCAGCCAGAGCTTCAGGAGGAGCAGCAGCGAGCACAGCATCGCTTTTGCAGCAGCTCCTTCCATGTGCATGTTTTTGGGAGTGGAAAGGCTTGCAGAGTGTTCAAGTAGCTTTTTCTCTCCGCTGGAAAGCTGCAGGCTCAGTGCCAGTGTTCTGCAGCTTCTTTCTTCACGTTTCAGCAGCTAGCACGCTCTCCGTGTGCAGGAGAAGCGGCTGAGGCTTCCTTGCCGGAGAAGCGGCACCTTCGCCGGCAGAGAGCATCCTGCCGGCCGCGGTGCGCTCCGGAGCGGGGGCTTGTGCCGAAAGAGGCCGGCAACAGGCGCTTACCTTCGGACAGCTCCGGATGCCCGTCTAATGCGTCTCTTGTCGCCTACACGGCAGGGAAAAGCTTTTCCACTCTGTCTAGGAAGGAGAAAGTGTGCCAGCACAGCAAATGCCTCCCGGACTTTCCCTGCAATTCAGCAAGTGCTTTGCAGCTTGAAATTGGAAGGAAAGCCTCAGATTTAGCAGCCAGAGCTTCAGGAGGAGCAGCAGCGAGCACAGCATCGCTTTTGCAGCAGCTCCTTCCATGTGCATGTTTTTGGCAGTGGAAAGGCTTGCAGAGTGTTCAAGTAGCTTTTTCTCTCCGCTGGAAAGCTGCACGCTCAGTGCCAGTGTTCTGCAGCTTCTTTCTTCACGTTTCAGCAGCTAGCACGCTCTCCGTGTGCAGGAGAAGCGGCTGAGGCTTCCTTGCCGGAGAAGCGGCACCTTCGCCGGCAGAGAGCATCCTGCCGGCCGCGGTGCGCTCCGGAGCGGGGGCTTGTGCCGAAAGAGGCCGGCAACAGGCGCTTACCTTCGGACAGCTCCGGATGCCCGTCTAATGCGTCTCTTGTCGCCTACACGGCAGGGAAAAGCTTTTCCACTCTGTCTAGGAAGGAGAAAGTGTGCCAGCACAGCAAATGCCTCCCGGACTTTCCCTGCAATTCAGCAAGTGCTTTGCAGCTTGAAATTGGAAGGAAAGCCTCATATTTAGCAGCCAGAGCTTCAGGAGGAGCAGCAGCGAGCACAGCATCGCTTTTGCAGCAGCTCCTTCCATGTGCATGTTTTTGGGAGTGGAAAGGCTTGCAGAGTGTTCAAGTAGCTTTTTCTCTCCGCTGGAAAGCTGCACGCTCAGTGCCAGTGTTCTGCAGCTTCTTTCTTCACGTTTCAGCAGCTAGCACGCTCTCCGTGTGCAGGAGAAGCGGCTGAGGCTTCCTTGCCGGAGAAGCGGCACCTTCGCCGGCAGAGAGCATCCTGCCGGCCGCGGTGCTCTCCGGAGCGGGGGCTTGTGCCGAAAGAGGCCGGCAACAGGCGCTTACCTTCGGACAGCTCCGGATGCCCGTCTAATGCGTCTCTTGTCGCCTACACGGCAGGGAAAAGCTTTTCCACTCTGTCTAGGAAGGAGAAAGTGTGCCAGCACAGCAAATGCCTCCCGGACTTTCCCTGCAATTCAGCAAGTGCTTTGCAGCTTGAAATTGGAAGGAAAGCCTCAGATTTAGCAGCCAGAGCTTCAGGAGGAGCAGCAGCGAGCACAGCATCGCTTTTGCAGCAGCTCCTTCCATGTGCATGTTTTTGGGAGTGGAAAGGCTTGCAGAGTGTTCAAGTAGCTTTTTCTCTCCGCTGGAAAGCTGCAGGCTCAGTGCCAGTGTTCTGCAGCTTCTTTCTTCACGTTTCAGCAGCTAGCACGCTCTCCGTGTGCAGGAGAAGCGGCTGAGGCTTCCTTGCCGGAGAAGCGGCACCTTCGCCGGCAGAGAGCCTCCGGCCGGCCGCGGTGCGCTCCGGAGCGGGGGCTTGTGCCGAAAGAGGCCGGGAACAGGCGCTTACCTTCGGACAGCTCCGGATGCCCGTCTAATGCGTCTCTTGTCGCCTACACGGCAGGGAAAAGCTTTTCCACTCTGTCTAGGAAGGAGAAAGTGTGCCAGCACAGCAAATGCCTCCCGGACTTTCCCTGCAATTCAGCAAGTGCTTTGCAGCTTGAAATTGGAAGGAAAGCCTCAGATTTAGCAGCCAGAGCTTCAGGAGGAGCAGCAGCGAGCACAGCATCGCTTTTGCAGCAGCTCCTTCCATGTGCATGTTTTTGGGAGTGGAAAGGCTTGCAGAGTGTTCAAGTAGCTTTTTCTCTCCGCTGGAAAGCTGCACGCTCAGTGCCAGTGTTCTGCAGCTTCTTTCTTCACGTTTCAGCAGCTAGCACGCTCTCCGTGTGCAGGAGAAGCGGCTGAGGCTTCCTTGCCGGAGAAGCGGCACCTTCGCCGGCAGAGAGCATCCTGCCGGCCGCGGTGCGCTCCGGAGCGGGGGCTTGTGCCGAAAGAGGCCGGCAACAGGCGCTTACCTTCGGACAGCTCCGGATGCCCGTCTAATGCGTCTCTTGTCGCCTACACGGCAGGGAAAAGCTTTTCCACTCTGTCTAGGAAGGAGAAAGTGTGCCAGCACAGCAAATGCCTCCCGGACTTTCCCTGCAATTCAGCAAGTGCTTTGCAGCTTGAAATTGGAAGGAAAGCCTCAGATTTAGCAGCCAGAGCTTCAGGAGGAGCAGCAGCGAGCACAGCATCGCTTTTGCAGCAGCTCCTTCCATGTGCATGTTTTTGGGAGTGGAAAGGCTTGCAGAGTGTTCAAGTAGCTTTTTCTCTCCGCTGGAAAGCTGCAGGCTCAGTGCCAGTGTTCTGCAGCTTCTTTCTTCACGTTTCAGCAGCTAGCACGCTCTCCGTGTGCAGGAGAAGCGGCAGAGGCTTCCTTGCCGGAGAAGCGGCACCTTCGCCGGCAGAGAGCATCCTGCCGGCCGCGGTGCGCTCCGGAGCGGGGGCTTGTGCCGAAAGAGGCCGGGAACAGGCGCTTACCTTCGGACAGCTCCGGATGCCCGTCTAATGCGTCTCTTGTCGCCTACACGGCAGGGAAAAGCTTTTCCACTCTGTCTAGGAAGGAGAAAGTGTGCCAGCACAGCAAATGCCTCCCGGACTTTCCCTGCAATTCAGCAAGTGCTTTGCAGCTTGAAATTGGAAGGAAAGCCTCAGATTTAGCAGCCAGAGCTTCAGGAGGAGCAGCAGCGAGCACAGCATCGCTTTTGCAGCAGCTCCTTCCATGTGCATGTTTTTGGGAGTTGAAAGGCTTGCAGAGTGTTCAAGTAGCTTTTTCTCTCCGCTGGAAAGCTGCAGGCTCAGTGCCAGTGTTCTGCAGCTTCTTTCTTCACGTTTCAGCAGCTAGCACGCTCTCCGTGTGCAGGAGAAGCGGCTGAGGCTTCCTTGCCGGAGAAGCGGCACCTTCGCCGGCAGAGAGCCTCCGGCCGGCCGCGGTGCGCTCCGGAGCGGGGGCTTGTGCCGAAAGAGGCCGGGAACAGGCGCTTACCTTCGGACAGCTCCGGATGCCCGTCTAATGCGTCTCTTGTCGCCTACACGGCAGGGAAAAGCTTTTCCACTCTGTCTAGGAAGGAGAAAGTGTGCCAGCACAGCAAATGCCTCCCGGACTTTCCCTGCAATTCAGCAAGTGCTTTGCAGCTTGAAATTGGAAGGAAAGCCTCAGATTTAGCAGCCAGAGCTTCAGGAGGAGCAGCAGCGAGCACAGCATCGCTTTTGCAGCAGCTCCTTCCATGTGCATGTTTTTGGGAGTGGAAAGGCTTGCAGAGTGTTCAAGTAGCTTTTTCTCTCCGCTGGAAAGCTGCAGGCTCAGTGCCAGTGTTCTGCAGCTTCTTTCTTCACGTTTCAGCAGCTAGCACGCTCTCCGTGTGCAGGAGAAGCGGCAGAGGCTTCCTTGCCGGAGAAGCGGCACCTTCGCCGGCAGAGAGCATCCTGCCGGCCGCGGTGCGCTCCGGAGCGGGGGCTTGTGCCGAAAGAGGCCGGGAACAGGCGCTTACCTTCGGACAGCTCCGGATGCCCGTCTAATGCGTCTCTTGTCGCCTACACGGCAGGGAAAAGCTCTTCCACTCTGTCTAGGAAGAAGAAAGTGTGCCAGCACAGCAAATGCCAACTTGGTTAGACCAGTGCAAACTTGGTCTAGGTTTAGACTACCAAGTGGGTTCTGAAAAATGATACCCAGAACAGTAGCTTCTGAGTTTTTTTTCCCAGGGAAAAGGCCTGTACAGTGGTTCAGGGGCCTGAAACTTTAAATGGCCGGGTGCCTTCTAGAATTCGGCCTCTCGCAGGATGCCTCCGAGATGCAAGGTGGCTCCAGTGCAAACTTGTCTGGTTTGAGAGTGCCAAGTGCGTCCTTAAAACTGACACCCAGAACAGTGGCTTCTGAGTTTTGTTTCCCAGGGAAAAGGCCTGTACATTGGTTCAGGGCCCTGAGGCCTTAAATTTCCGGTTGCCTACTGGAATTCCGCCTGTAGAAGGATGCCTCCCTGACGCAAGGTGGCATCAGCGCCAACTTGGTCTACTTTGACAGTGCAGAGTGGGTCCTGAAAACTGACACCCAGAACAGTGGTTTGTGAGTTTTGTTTCCCTGGGAAAAAGCCTGTAGAATGGTTCAGGAGCCTGAGGCCTTACATTGCCGGGTGACTCCTAGTATTTGGCCTCTCGCAGGATGCCTTGCAGACGCAAGCTGGCACCAATGCCAACTTGTTCTGGTTTGGGAGTGCCAAGTGGGTCCTGAAAACTGACACCCAGAACAGTGGCTCGTGAGTTTTAATTTTCCCAGGTAAAAAGCCTGTACAGTGGTTCAGGGTCCTGAGGCCTTAAATGGCCAGGTGCCTCCTGGAGATCCGCCTCTCGCAGGATGCCTCCCAGATGCAAGTTGGCTCCAGTGCAAACTTGGTCTGGTTTGAGAGTGCCAAGTGCGTCCTTAAAACTGACACCCAGAACAGTGGCTTCTGAGTTTTGTTTCCCGGGGAAAAAGTCTGTACATTGGTTCAGAGTCCCGAGGCCTTAAATTTCAGGGTGCCTACTGGAATTCCGCCTCACGCAGGATGCCTCCAAGACGCAAGGTTGCACCGGTGCCCACTAAGTCTGTTTTCAGAGTGCCAAGTGGGTGCTGCAAACTGACAACCAGAACAGTGGCTTCGGAGGTTTGTTTCCCAGGGAAAAAGCCTGTACAATGCTTCAGCTTCCGGAGGCCTTAAATTGCCAGGTGCCTCCTGGAATTCAGCCTCCTGCATGATGCCTCCCAGACGAAGGCTGGCAGCAGTGCCAACTTTCGCTGGTTTAAGAGTTCCTAGTGGGTCCTGAAAACTGACACCCAGAACAGTGGCTTCTGAGTTGTGTTTCCCAGGGAAAAAGCCTGTACATTGGTTCAGGGTCCTGCGGCATTAAATTGCCGGGTGCCTCCTGGAGATCCGTCTCTTGTAAGAGTTTTCTGAGACGCTAAGGGGCACCATTGCCCACTCAGTCTGGTTTGAGAGTGTCAAGTGTGTCCTGGAAACTGACAACAAGAACAGTGGCTTGTGAGTTTTGTTTTCCAGGGAAAAAGCCTGTACAGTGGTTCCGGGTCCTGTGGCCTTAAATTGCCGGGTGCCTCTTGGAATTCGGCCCTGAGCAGGATGCCTTCCAGACGCAAAGTGGCACCCGTGCCACCTTGGTCTGATATGAGAGTGCCAAGCGGGTCCTGCAAACTGACAGTCAGAACAGTGGCTTCTGAGTCTTGTTTCCCTGGGAAAAAGCCTGTACAATGGTTCAGGGTCCTGAGGCCTTTAATGGCCAGGTGCCTTCTGAAATTCAGTCTCTCGCAGGATGCCTCCCAGACAAAAGGTGGCAGCAGTGCCAACTTAGGCTGGTTTGAGAATGCCAAGTGGGTCCTGAAAACTGACACCCAGAACAGTGGCTTCTGAGTTTTGTTTCCCAGGGAAAAAGCCTGTACAATGGTTCAGGGTCCTGCGGCCTTAAATCTCCGGGTGCCTCCTGGAGATCCGCCTCTTGCAGGATTTTTCCCAGACGCTATGCGGCACCATTGCCCACTTAGTCTGGTTTGATAGAGTCAAGTGGTTCCTGAAAAATGACACTAAGAACTGTGGCTTCTGAGTTTTGTTTCCCAGGCAAAAAGTCTGTACAATGGTTCAGGGTCCTGAGGCCTTAAATGGCCAGGTGCCTCCTAGAATTCCACCGCTCTCAGGATGCCTCCCAGACGCAATGTGACACCAGTGCCAACTTGGTCTAGTTTGAGAGTGGCAAGTGGGTCCTGAAAACTGACACCCAGAACAGTGGCTTGTGCGTTTTGGCTCCCCGGGAAAAGTCCTGAAGGATGTTTCAGGGTCCTGAGGCCTTAAATGGCCAGGTGCCTCCTGGAATTCCGCCTCTCTCAGGATGCCTCCCAGACGCAAGGTGGCTGCAGTGCCAACTTTGTCTGGTTTGAGAGTGCCAAGTGGGTCCTGCAAACTGACACCCAGAACAGTGGCTTCTGAGTTTTGGTTCCCAGGGAAATAGCCATTACAGTGGTTCAGGGTCCTGAGGCCTTAAATTTCAGGGTGCCTAGGTGAATTCCGCCTCTCGCAGGATGCCTCCCAGACCCAAGCTGGCACCAATGCATTCTTGGTCTGGTTTGACAGTGCAGAGTGGGACCTACAAACTGACACCCAGAACAATGGCTTCTGAGTTTTGTTTCCCAGGGAAAAAGCCTGTACAATGGTTCAGGGTCTTGAGGCCTTAAATATCAGGGTGCCAAGGTGAATTCCGCCTCTCGCAGGATGCCTCCCAGACGCAAATTGGCACCAGTGCCAACTTGGTCTGGTTTGAGAGTGCCAAGGGGGTCCTGAAAACTGACACCCAGAACAGTGGCTTCTGAGTTTTGTTTCCCAGGGAAAAAGCCTGTACAATGGTTCAGGGTCCTGCGGCCTTAAATTTCCGGGTGCCTCCTAGAATTCCGCCTCACACAGGATGCCTCCCAGATGCAAGGTGGCACCAGTGCCAACATGGTCTGGTTTGAGAGTGTCAAGTGGGTCCTGAAAACTGACACCCAGAACAGTGGCTTGTGAGTTTTGTTTACCAGGGAAAAAGCCTGTACAGTGGTTCAGGGTCCTGAGGCCTTTAAATTGCCGGGTGGCTCTTGGAATTCAGCCCCTAGCAGGATGGCTCCCAGACGCAAAGTGGCACCCGTGCCAACTTGGTCTGGTTTGAGAGTGCCAAGCGGGTCCTGCAATCTGACAGTCAGAACAGTGGCTTGTGAGTTTTTTTTCTCGGGGCAATAGCCTGTAGAGTGGTTCAGGGTCCTGAGGCCTTAAATTTCAGGGTGCCTACTGGAATTCCGCCTCACGCAGGATGCCTCCAAGACGCAAGGTTGCACCGGTGCCCACTAAGTCTGTTTTCAGAGTGCCAAGTGGGTGCTGCAAACTGACAACCAGAACAGTGGCTTCGGAGATTTGTTTCCCAGGGAAAAAGCCTGTACAATGCTTCAGCTTCCGGAGGCCTTAAATTGCCGGGTGCCTCCTGGAATTCAGCCTCCTGCATGATGCCTCCCAGACGAAGGCTGGCAGCAGTGCCAGCTTTCGCTGGTTTAAGAGTTCCTAGTGGGTCCTGAAAACTGACACCCAGAACAGTGGCTTCTGAGTTGTGTTTCCCAGGGAAAAAGCCTGTACATTGGTTCAGGGTCCTGCGGCATTAAATTGCCGGGTGCCTCCTGGAGATCCGTCTCTTGTAAGAGTTTTCTGAGAGGCTAAGGGGCACCATTGCCTACTCTGTCTGGTTTGAGAGTGTCAAGTGTGTCCTGGAAACTGACAACAAGAACAGTGGCTTGTGAGTTTTGTTTTCCAGGGAAAAAGCCTGTACAGTGGTTCCGGGTCCTGTGGCCTTAAATTGCCGGGTGCCTCTTGGAATTCGGCCCTGAGCAGGATGCCTTCCAGACGCAAAGTGGCACCCGTGCCACCTTGGTCTGATATGAGAGTGCCAAGCGGGTCCTGCAAACTGACAGTCAGAACAGTGGCTTCTGAGTCTTGTTTCCCTGGGAAAAAGCCTGTACAATGGTTCAGGGTCCTGAGGCCTTTAATGGCCAGGTGCCTTCTGAAATTCAGTCTCTCGCAGGATGCCTCCCAGACAAAAGGTGGCAGCAGTGCCAACTTGGTCTGGTTTGAGAATGCCAAGTGGGTCCTGAAAACTGACACCCAGAACAGTGGCTTCTGAGTTTTGTTTCCCAGGGAAAAAGCCTGTACAATGGTTCAGGGTCCTGAGGCCTTAAATGGCCAGGTGCCTCCTAGAATTCCGCCGCTCTCAGGATGCCTCCCAGACGCAATGTGGCAGCAGTGCCAACTTGGTCTGGTTTGAGAGTGCCAAGTGGGTCCTGAAAACTGACACGCAGAACAGTGGCTTCTGAGATTTGTTTCCCAGGGAAATGGCCTGTACACTGGTTCAGGGGCCTGAAACTTTAAATAGCAGGGTGCCTTCTTGAATTCTGCCTCTCGCAGGATGCCTCTCAGACGCAATGTGACACCAGTGCCAAGTTGGTCTAGTTTGAGAGTGCCAAGTGGGTCCTGAAAACTGACACCCAGAACAGTGGCTTGTGCGTTTTGGCTCCCCGGGAAAAGTCCTGAAGGATGTTTCAGGGTCCTGAGGCCTTAAATGGCCGGGTGACTCCTGGAATTCCGCCTCTCTCAGGATGCCTCCCAAACACAAGCTGGCACCAATGCATTCTTTGTCTGGTTTGAGAGTGCCAAGTGGGTCCTGCAAACTGACACCCAGAACAGTGGCTTCTGAGTTTTGGTTCCCAGGGAAATAGCCATTACAGTGGTTCAGGGTCCTGAGGCCTTAAATTTCAGGGTGCCTAGGTGAATTCCGCCTCTCGCAGGATGCCTCCCAGACCCAAGCTGGCACCAATGCATTCTTGGTCTGGTTTGACAGTGCAGAGTGGGTCCTACAAACTGACACCCAGAACAATGGCTTCTGAGTTTTGTTTCCCAGGGAAAAAGCCTGTACAATGGTTCAGGGTCTTGAGGCCTTAAATATCAGGGTGCCAAGGTGAATTCTGCCTCTCGCAGGATGCCTCCCAGACGCAAAGTGGCACCCGTGCCAACTTGGTCTGGTTTGAGAGTGCCAAGTGGGTCCTGAAAACTGACACCCAGAACAGTGGCTTCTGAGTTTTGTTTCCCAGGGAAAAAGCCTGTACAATGGTTCAGGGTCCTGCGGCCTTAAATTTCCGGGTGCCTCCTAGAATTCCGCCTCACACAGGATGCCTCCCAGACGCAAGGTGGCACCAGTGCCAACTTGGTCTGGTTTGAGATTGCCAAGCGGGTCCTGCAAACTGACACCAAGAACAGTGGCTTCTGACTTTTATTTCCCAGGGAAACACCCTGTAGAGTGGTTCAGGGTCCTGAGGCCTTAAATGGCCAGGTGTCTCCTGGAATTCCGCCTCTCTCAGGATGCCTCCCAGACGCAATGATGCAGCAGTGCCAACTTGGTCTGGTTTGAGAGTGCCAAGTGGGTCCTGAAAACTGACACACAGAACAGTGGCTTCTGAGTTTTGTTTCCCAGGGAAATGGCCTGTACACTGGTTCCGGGGCCTGAAACTTTAAATAGCCGGGTGCCTTCTTGAATTCTGCCTCTCGCAGGATGCCTCCCAGACGCAATGTGACACCAGTGCCAACTTGGTCTAGTTTGAGAGTGCCAAGTGGGTCCTGAAAACTGACACCCAGAACAGTGGCTTGTGAGTTTTGTCTCCCAGGGGAAAAGCCTGTACAGTGGTTCAGGGTCCTGAGGCCTTAAATTTCAGGCTGCCTCCGGGAATTCCGCCTCTCTCAGGATGCCTCCCAGACGCAAGGTGGCTGCAGTGCCAACTTGGTCTGGTTTGAGAGTGCCAAGTGGGTCCTGCAAACTGACACCCAGAACAGTGGCTTCTGAGTTTTGTTTCCCAGGGAAAAAGCCTGTACAGTGGTTCAGGGTCCTGAGGCCTTAAATTTCAGGGTGCCACCTGGAATTCCGCCTCTCGCAGGATGCCTCCCAGACGCAATGTGGCACCAGTGCAAACTTAGTCTGGTTTGAGAGTGTCAAGTGGGTCCTGAAAAGTGACACCCTGAACAGTGGTTTGTGAATTTTGTTTCCCAGGGAAATACCCTGTAGAGTGGTTCAGGGTCCTGAGGCCTTAAATTGCCGGGTGCGTCCTGGAGATCCGCCTCTTGCAGGATTTTTCCCAGACGCTATGCGGCACCATTGCCCACTTAGTCTGGTTTGAGAGTGTCAAGTGGGACCTGAAAACTGACACTAAGAACATTGTCTTCTGAGTTTTGTTTCCCAGGGAATAAGCCTGTAAAGTGGTTTAGGGTCCTGAGGCTTTAAGTGGCCTAGTTCCTCCTGGAATTCGGCCTCTCGCAGGATGCCTCCCAGACACATAGTGGCACCAGTGCCAACTTCGTCTGGTTTGAGAATGCCAAGTGGGTCCTGAAAACTGACACCCAGAACAGTGGCTTGTGAGTTTTGTTTCCCAGGGAAATACCCTGTAGAGTGGTTCAGGGGCCTGAGGCCTTAAATGGCCAGGTGCCTCCTGGAATTCGGCCTCTCGCAGGATGCCTCCCAGACGCAAAGTGGCACCAGTGCCAACATGGTCTGATTTGAGAGTGCCAAGTGGGTCCTCCAAACTGACACCCAGAACAGTGGCTTCTGAGTTTTGTTTCCCAGGGAAACACCCTGTAGAGTGGTTCAGGGTCCTGAGGCCTTAAATGGCCAGGTGCCTCCTGGAATTCCGCCTCTCGCAGGATGCCTCCCAGACGCAATGTGGCAGCAGTGCCAACTTGGTCTGGTTTGAGAGTGCCAAGTGGGTCCTGAAAACTGACACACAGAACAGTGGCTTCTGAGTTTTGTTTCCCAGGGAAATGGCCTGTACACTGGTTCCGGGGCCTGAAACTTTAAATAGCCGGGTGCCTTCTTGAATTCTGCCTCTCGCAGGATGCCTCCCAGACGCAATGTGACACCAGTGCCAACTTGGTCTAGTTTGAGAGTGCCAAGTGGGTCCTGAAAACTGACACCCAGAACAGTGGCTTGTGAGTTTTGTCTCCCAGGGGAAAAGCCTGTACAGTGGTTCAGGGTCCTGAAGCCTTAAATTTCAGGATGCCTCCGGGAATTCCGCCTCTCTCAGGATGCCTCCCAGACGCAAGGTGGCTGCAGTGCCAACTTGGTCTGGTTTGAGAGTGCCAAGTGGGTCCTGCAAACTGACACCCAGAACAGTGGCTTCTGAGTTTTGTTTCCCAGGGAAAAAGCCTGTACAGTGGTTCAGGGTCCTGAGGCCTTAAATTTCAGGGTGCCACCTGGAATTCCGCCTCTCGCAGGATGCCTCCCAGACGCAATGTGGCACCAGTGCAAACTTAGTCTGGTTTGAGAGTGTCAAGTGGGTCCTGAAAAGTGACACCCTGAACAGTGGTTTGTGAATTTTGTTTCCCAGGGAAATACCCTGTAGAGTGGTTCAGGGTCCTGAGGCCTTAAATTGCCGGGTGCGTCCTGGAGATCCGCCTCTTGCAGGATTTTTCCCAGACGCTATGCGGCACCATTGCCCACTTCGTCTGGTTTGAGAGTGTCAAGTGGGACCTGAAAACTGACACTAAGAACATTGTCTTCTGAGTTTTGTTTCCCAGGGAATAAGCCTGTAAAGTGGTTTAGGGTCCTGAGGCTTTAAGTGGCCTAGTTCCTCCTGGAATTCGGCCTCTCGCAGGATGCCTCCCAGACACATAGTGGCACCAGTGCCAACTTCGTCTGGTTTGAGAATGCCAAGTGGGTCCTGAAAACTGACACCCAGAACAGTGGCTTGTGAGTTTTGTTTCCCAGGGAAATACCCTGTAGAGTGGTTCAGGGGCCTGAGGCCTTAAATGGCCAGGTGCCTCCTGGAATTCGGCCTCTCGCAGGATGCCTCCCAGACGCAAAGTGGCACCAGTGCCAACATGGTCTGATTTGAGAGTGCCAAGTGGGTCCTCCAAACTGACACCCAGAACAGTGGCTTCTGAGTTTTGTTTCCCAGGGAAACACCCTGTAGAGTGGTTCAGGGTCCTGAGGCCTTAAATGGCCAGGTGCCTCCTGGAATTCCGCCTCTCGCAGGATGCCTCCCAGACGCAATGTGACACCAGTGCCAACTTGGTCTAGTTTGAGAGTGCCAAGTGGGTCCTGAAAACTGACACCCAGAACAGTGGCTTGTGAGTTTTGTGTCCCAGGGAAAAGTCCTGAAAGATGTTTCAGGGCCCAGAGGCCTTAAATGGCTGGGTGACGCCATGAATTCCGCCTCTCTCAGGATGCCTCCCAGACGCAAGGTGGCTGCACTGCCAACACTTTCTGGTTTGGGAGTGCCAAGTGGGTCCTGAAAACTGACACCCAGAACAGTGGCTTCTGAGTTTTGGTTCCCAGGGAAATAGCCATTACAGTGGTTCAGGGTCCTGAGGCCTTAAATTTCAGGGTGCCTACTGGAATTCCGCCTCTCGCAGGATGCCTCCCAGACCCAAGCTGGCACCAATGCATACTTGGTCTGGTTTGACAGTGCAGAGTGGGTCCTGCAAACTGACACCCAGAACAATGGCTTCTGAGTTTTGTTTCCCAGGGAAAAAGCCTGTACAATGGTTCAGGGTCTTGAGGCCTTAAATATCAGAGTGCCAAGGTGAATTCCGCCTCTCGCAGGATGCCTCCCAGACGCAAGGTGGCACCAGTGCCAACTTGGTCTGGTTTGAGAGTGCTTAGTGGGTCCTGAAAACTGACACCCAGAACAGTGGCTTGTGAGTTTTGTTTACCAGGGAAAAAGCCTGTACAGTGGTTCAGGGTCCTGAGGCCTAGAATTGCCGGGTGGCTCTTGGAATTCGGCCCCTAGCAGGATGGCTCCCAGACGCAAAGTGGCACCCGTGCCAACTTGGTCTGGTTTGAGAGTGCAAGCGGATCCTGCAATCTGACAGTCAGAACAGTGGCTTGTGAGTTTTTTTTCTCTGGGCAATAGCCTGTAGAATTGTTCAGGGTCCTGAGGCCTTAAATTTCAGGGTCCCTCCTGGAGATCCGCCTCTCGCAAGATGTTTCCTAGACGCTGAGCGGCACCGGTGCCAATTTAGTCTGGTTTGAGAGTGCCTAGTGGGTCCTGCAAACTGACACCAAGAAGAGTGGCTGCTGAGATTTGTTTCACAGGGAAAAAGCCTGTACTGTGGTTCAGAGTCCTGAGGCCGTAAATGGCCAGGTGCCTCCTGGAATTCTGCCTCTTGCAGGATTTTTCCCAGACGCTATGAGGCACCATTGCCCACTTAGTCTGGTTTGATAGAGTCAAGTGGGTCCTGAAAACTGACACTAAGAACATTGTCTTCTGAGTTTTGTTTCCCAGGGAAAAAGCCTGTATTGTGGTTCAGAGTCCTGAGGCCTTAAATGGCCAGGTGCCTCCTGGAATTCGGCCTCTCGCAGGATGCCTCCCAGATGCAATGTGGCAGCAGTGCCAACTTGGTCTGTTTTGAGAGTGCCAAGTGGGTCCTGAAAATTGACACCCAGAAAAGTGGCGTGTGAGTTTTGTTTCCCAGGGAAAAGGCCTGTACACTGGTTCAGGGGCCTGAAACTTTAAATGGCCGGGTGCCTTCTTGAATTCGGCCTCTCGCAGGATGCCTCCCACACGCAATGTGACACCAGTGCCAACTAGGTCTGGTTTGAGAGTGCCTAGTGGGTCCTGAAAACTGACACCCAGAACAGTGGCTTGTGAGTTTTGTCTCCCACGGGCAAAGCCTGTACAGTGGTTCAGGGTCCTGAGGCCTTAAATTTCAGGATGCCTCCTGGAATTCCGCCTCTCTCAGGATGCCTCCCAGACGCAAGGTGGCTGCAGTGCCAACATGGTCTGGTTTGAGAGTGCCAAGTGGGTCCTGCAAACTGACACCCAGAACAGTGGCTTCTGAGTTTTGCCTCCCAGGGAAAAAGCCTGTACAGTGGTTCAGGGTCCTGAGGCCTTAAATTTCAGGGTGCCTCCTGCAATTCGGCCTCTCGCAGGATGCCTCCCAGACGCAATGTGGCACAAGTGCCAACTTATTCTGGTTTGAGAGTTTCAAGTGGGTCCTGAAAAGTGACACCCAGAACAGTGGTTCGTGAATTTTGTTTCCCAGGGAAATACCCTGTAGAGTGGTTCAGGGTCCTGAGGCCTTAAATTGCCGTGTGCCTCCTGGAGATCCGCCTCTTGAAGGATGCCTCCCAGACGCTATGCGGCACCATTGCCCACTTTGTCAGGTTTGAGAGTGTCAAGTGGGTCCTGCAAACTGACACCAAGAACATTGTCTTCTGAGTTTTGTTTCCCAGGGAATAAGCCTGTAAAGTGGTTAAGGGTCCTGAGGCTTTAAATGGCCAAGTTCCTCCTGGAATTCGGCCTCTCGCAGGATTCCTCCCAGACACAGAGTGGCACCAGTGCCAACTTCGTCTGGTTTGAGAATGCCAAGTGGGTCCTGAAAACTGACACCCAGAACAGTGGCTTCTGAGTTTTGTTTCCCAGGGAAAAAGCCTTTACAATGGTTCAGATTCCTGCGGCCTTAGATCTCCGGGTGCCTCCTGGAGATCCGCCTCTTGAAGGATTTTTCCCAGACGCTCTGCGGCACCACTTCCCACTTAGTCTGGTTTGATAGAGTCAAGTGGGTCCTGCAAACTGACACCTAGAACAGTGGCTTCTGAGTTTTGTTTCCCAGGGAAATGGCCTGTACACTGGTTCCGGGGCCTGAAACTTTAAATGGCCAGGTGCCTTCTTGAATTCGGCCTCTCGCAGGATGCCTCCCAGTCGCAAAGTGGCACCAGTGCCAACTTCGTCTGGTTTGAGAATGCCAAGTGGGTCCTCCAAACTGACACCCAGAACAGTGGTTTCTGAATTTTGTTTCCCAGGGAAATACCCTGTAGAGTGGTTCAGGGTCCTGAGGCCTTAAATGGCCAGGTGCCTCCTGGAATTCGGCCTCTCGAAGGATTTTTCCCAGACGCAAGCTGGAACAAGTGCCAACATGGCTAAGTTTGAGAGTGCCAAGTGGTTCCTGAAAACTGACATCCAGAACAGTGGCTTCTGAGTTTTGTTTCCCAGGGAAAAACACTGTACAGTGCTTCAGGGTCCTGAGGTCCTAAATGGCCAGGTGTCTCCTGGAATTCCGCCTCTCTCAGGATGCCTCCCAGACGCAATGTGGCAGCAGTGCCAACATGGTCTGGTTTGAGAGTGTCAAGTGGGTCCTGAAAACTGACACCCAGAACAGTGGTTTCTGAGTTTTGTTTCCCAGGGAAATACCCTGTAGAGTGGTTCAGGGTCCTGAGGCCTCAAATTTCAGGGTCCCTCCTGGAGATCCGCCTCTCGCAGGATGTTTCCCAGACGCAAGCTGGCACCAATGCATTCTTGGTCTGGCTTGACAGTGCAGAGTGGGTCCTGCAAACTGACACCCAGAACAGTGGCTTCTGAGTTTTGTTTCTGTGGGAAAAAGCCTGTAGAGTGGTTCAGGGTCTTGAGGCCTTAAATGGCCAGGTGCCTCCTGGAATTCCGCGTCTGGCAGGATGCCTTCCAGACGCAAAGTGGCACAAGTGCCAACTTGGTCTGGTTTGAGAGTGCCAAGTGGGTCCTGCAAACTGACACCCAGAACAGTGGCTTCTGAGTTTTGTTTCCCAGGGAAAAAGCCTGTAAAATGGTTCAGGTTCCTGCGGCCTTAGATCTCCGGGTGCCTCCTGGAGCTCCGCCTCTTGCAGGATTTTTCCCAGACGCACCATTGCCCATTTAGCCTGGTTTGAGAGTGTCAAGTGGGTCCTGAAAACTGACACCCAAAACAGTGGCTTCTGAGTTTTGTTTCCCAGGGAAAAAGCCTGTACATTGGTTCAGGGTCCTGCGGCGTTAAATTGCCGGGTGCCTCCTTGAATTCCGCCTCACACAGGATGCCTCCCAGATGCAAGGTGGCACCAGTGCCAACTTGGTCTGGTTTGAGAGTGCCTAGTGGGTCCTGCAAACTGACACCTAGAACAGTGGCTTTTGATTTTTGTTTCCCAGGGTGAAGGCCTGTAGAGTGGTTCAGGGTCCTGAGGCCTTAAATTGCCGGGTCCCTCTTGGAATTCGGCCCCTTGCAGGATGCCTTCCAGACGCAAAGTGGCACCCGTGCCAACTTGGTCTGGTTTAAGAGTGCAAGCGGGTCCTGCAAACTGACACCCAGAACAGTGGCTTGTGAGTTTTCTTTCTCTGGGCAATAGCCTGTACAGTGGTTCAGGGTCCTGAGGCCTTAAATTTCAGGGTCCCTCCTGGAGATCCACCTCTCGCAGGATGTTCCCCAGACGCTTAGCGGCACCAGTGCCAACTTGGTCTGGTTTGAGAGTGCCAAGTGGGTCCTGCAAACTGACAGCAAGAACAGTGGCTGCTGAGATTTGTTTCCCAGGGAAAAAGCCTGTACAATGGTTCAGGGTCCTGAGGCCTTAAATGGCCAGGTGCCTCCTGGAATTCCGCGTCTCACAGGATGCGTTTCAGAGGAAGGGTGGCAGCAGTGCCAACTTGGTCTTGTTTGAGAGTGCCAAGTGGGTCCTGAAAATTGACACCCAGAACAGTGGCTTCTGAGTTTTGTCTCTCAGGGAAAAAGCCTGTACAATGGTTCAGGGTCCTGAGGCCTTAAATTTCAGGGTGCCTCCTGGAATTCCGCCTCTCGCTGGATGCCTCCCAGACGCAATGTGGCACAAGTGCCAACTTGGTCTGGTTTGGGAGTGTCAAGTGGGTCCTGAAAACTGACACCCAGAACAGTGGTTTGTGAGTTTTGTTTCCCAGGGAAATAGCCAGTAGAGTGGTTCAGGGTCCTGAGGCCTTAAATTGCCGGGTGCCTCCAGGAGATCCGCCTCTTGCAGGATTTTTCCCAGACGCTATGCGGCACCATTGCCCACTTAGTCTGGTTTGAGAGTGTCAAGTGGGTCCTGAAAACTGACACCAAGAACATTGTCTTCTGAGTTTTGCTTCCCAGGGAAAAAGCCTGTAAAGTGGTTCAGGGTCCTGAGGCCTTAAATGGCCAAGTTCCTCCTGGAATTCGGCCCCTAGCAGGATGCCTCCCAGACACATAGTGGCACCAGTGCCAACTTCGTCTGGTTTGAGAATGCCAAGTGGGTCCTGCAAGCTGACACCAAGAACAGTGGCTTCTGCGTTTTGTTTCCCAGGGAAAAAGCCTGTACAATGGTTCAGGGTCCTGCGGCGTTAAATTGCCGGGTGCCTCCTAGAATTCCGCCTCACACAGGATGCCTCCCAGATGCAAGGTGGCACCAGTGCAAACTTGGTCTGGTTTGAGAGTGCCTAGTGGGTCCTGCAAACTGACACCCAGAACAGTGGCTTGTGAGTTTTCTTTCCCAGGGAAAAGGCCTGTAGAGTGGTTCAGGGTCCTGAGGACTTAAATTGCCGGGTGCCTCTTGGAATTCGGCCCCTAGCAGGATGCCTCCCAGACGCAAAGTGGCACCCGTGCCAACTTGGTCTGGTTTGAGAGTGCCAAGCGGGTCCTGAAAACTGACACCCAGAACAGTGGCTTCTGAGTTTTTTCTCCCTGGAAAATAGCCTGTACAGTGGTTCAGGGTCCTGAGGCCTTAAATTTCAGGGTCCCTCCTGGAGATCCGCCTCTCACAGGATGTTTCCCAGACGCAAAGTGGCACCGTTGCCCACTTAGTCTGGTTTGAGAATGACAAGTGGGTCTTGAAAACTGACACCCAGAACAGTGGCTTCTGAGTTTTGTTTCCCAGGGAAATAGCCAGTAGAGTGGTTCAGAGTCCTGAGGCCTTAAATTGCCGGGTGCCTCCAGGAGATCCGCCTCTTGCAGGATTTTTCCCAGACGCTATGCGGCACCATTGCCCACTTAGTCTGGTTTGAGAGTGTCAAGTGGGTCCTGAAAACTGACACCAAGAACATTGTCTTCTGAGTTTTGCTTCCCAGGGAAAAAGCCTGTAAAGTGGTTCAGGGGCCTGAGGCCTTAAATGGCCAAGTTCCTCCTGGAATTCGGCCCCTAGCAGGATGCCTCCCAGACACATAGTGGCACCAGTGCCAACTTCGTCTGGTTTGAGAATGCCAAGTGGGTCCTGCAAGCTGACACCAAGAACAGTGGCTTCTGCGTTTTGTTTCCCAGGGAAAAAGCCTGTACAATGGTTCAGGGTCCTGCGGCGTTAAATTGCCGGGTGCCTCCTAGAATTCCGCCTCACACAGGATGCCTCCCAGATGCAAGGTGGCACCAGTGCCAACTTGGTCTGGTTTGAGAGTGCCTAGTGGGTCCTGCAAACTGACACCCAGAACAGTGGCTTGTGAGTTTTCTTTCTCTGGGCAATAGCCTGTACAGTGGTTCAGGGTCCTGAGGACTTAAATTGCCGGGTGCCTCTTGGAATTCGGCCCCTAGCAGGATGCCTCCCATACGCAAAGTGGCACCCGTGCCAACTTGGTCTGGTTTGAGAGTGCCAAGCGGGTCCTGAAAACTGACACCCAGAACAGTGGCTTCTGAGTTTTTTCTCCCTGGAAAATAGCCTGTACAGTGGTTCAGGATCCTGAGGCCTTAAATTTCAGGGTGCCTAGGTGAATTCCGCCTCTCGCAAGATGCCTCCCAAACACAAGCTGGCACCAATGCATTCTTGGTCTGGTTTGACAGTGCCTAGTGGGTCCTGCAAACTGACACCCAGAACAGTGGCTTGTGAGTTTTTTTTCCCAGGGAAAAAGCCTGTACAGTGGTTCAGGGTCTTGAGGCCATAAATGGCCAGGTGCCTCCTGGAATTCCGCGTCTCGCAGGATGCGTTTCAGAGGAAGGGTGGCAGCAGTGCCAACTTGGTCTGGTTTGAGAGTGCCAAGTGGGTCCTGAAAATTGACACCCAGAACAGTGGCTTGTGAGTTTTGTTTCCCAGGGAAAAGGCCTGTACACTGGTTCAGGGGCCTGAAACTTTAAATGGCCAGGTGCCTTCTTGAATTCGGCCTCTCGCAGGATGCCTCCCAGACGCAATGTGACACCAGTGCCAACTTGGTCTTGTTTGAGAGTGCCTAGTGGGTCCTGAAAACTGACACCCAGAGCAGTGGCTTCTGAGTTTTGTTTCCCAGGGAAAAAGCCTGTACAATGGTTCGGGGTCCTGCGGCCTTAAATTGTTGGGTGCCTCCTGGAGATCCGCCTCTTGCAGGATTTTTCCCAGACGCTCTGTGGCACCACTTCCCACTTAGTCTGGTTTGAGAGTGTCAAGTGGGTCCTGAAAACTGACACACAGAACAGTGGCTTCTGAGTTTTGTTTCCCAGGGAAATGGCCTGTACACTGGTTCCGGGGCCTGAAACTTTAAATGGCCGGGTGCCTTCTTGAATTCGGCCTCTCGCAGGATGCCTCCCAGACGCAAAGTGGTACCAGTGCCAACTTGGTCTGGTTTGAGAGTGCCAAGTGGGTCCTCCAAGCTGACACCCAGAACAGTGGTTTCTGAATTTTGTTTCCCAGGGAAATACCCTGTAGAGTTGTTCAGGGTCCTGAGGCCTTAAATGTCCAGGTGCCTCCTGGAATTCGGCCTCTCGAAGGATTTTTCCCAGACGCAAGCTGGAACAAGTGCCAACATGGTTAAGTTTGAGAGTGCCAAGTGGTTCCTGAAAACTGACATCCAGAACAGTGGCTTCTGAGTTTTGTTTCCCAGGGAAAAACACTGTACAGTGCTTCAGGGTCCTGAGGTCTTAAATGGCCAGGTGTCTCGTGGAATTCCGCCTCTCTCAGGATGCCTCCCAGACGCAATGTGGCACCAGTGCCAACTTGGTCTGGTTTGAGATTGTCAAGTGGGTCCTGAAAACTGACACCCAGAACAGTGGTTTCTGAGTTTTGTCTCCCAGGGAAATACCCTGTAGAGTGGTTCAGGGTCCTGAGGCCTTAAATTTCAGGGTCCCTCCTGGAGATCCGCCTCTCGCAGGCTGTTTCCCAGACGCTGAGCGGCACCGGTGCCCACTTAGTCTTCTTTGAGAGTGCCAAGTGGGTCCTGAAAACGGACACCCAGAACAGTGGCTTCTGAGTTTTGTTTCCCAGGGAAAAAGCCTGTAGAGTGGTTCAGGGTCTTGAGGCCTTAAATGGCCAGGTGCCTCCTGGAATTCCGCGTCTGGCAGGATGCCTTCCAGACGCAAAGTGGCACAAGTGCCTACTTGGTCTGGTTTGAGAGTGCCAAGTGGGTCCTGCAAACTGACACCCAGAACAGTGGCTTCTGAGTTTTGTTTCCCAGGGAAAAAGCCTGTAAAATGGTTCAGGTTCCTGCGGCCTTAGATCTCCGGGTGCCTCCTGGAGCTCCGCCTCTTGCAGGATTTTTCCCAGATGCCATGCGGCAACATTGCCCACTTAGTCTGGTTTGAGAGTGTCAAGTGGGTCCTCCAAACTGACACCCAGAACAGTGGCTTCTGAGTCTTGTTTCCCAGGGAAATACCCTGTAGAGTGGTTCAGGGTCCTGCCGCGTTAAATTTCAGGGTGCCTCCTGGAATTCGGCCTCTCGCAGGATGCCTCCCAGACGCAAGCTGTCACAAGTGCCAACATGGTCTCGTTTGAGAGTGCCAAGTGGGTCCTGAAAACTGACACCCAGAACAGTGGCTTCTGAGTTTTGTTTCCCAGGGAAAAACACTGTACAGTGGTTCAGGGTCCTGAGGCCTTAAATGGCCAGGTGCCTCGTCGAATTCCACCTTTCTCAGGATGCCTCCCAGACGCAAGGTGGCACCCGTGCCAACTTGGTCTGGTTTGAGAGTGCCAAGTGGGTCCTGAAAACTGAAACCCAGAACAGTGGCTTTTGAGTTTTGTTTCCCAGGGAAAAGGCCTGTAGAGTGGTTCAGGGTCCTGAGGCCTTAAATTGCCGGGTCCCTCTTGGAATTCGGCCCCTTGCAGGATGCCTTCCAGACGCAAAGTGGCACCCGTACCAACTTGGTCTGGTTTAAGAGTGCAAGCGGGTCCTGAAAATTGACACCCAGAACAATGGCTTCTGAGTTTTTTTTCGCAGGGAAAAAGCCTGTACAGTGGTTCAGGGTCCTGAGGCCTTAAATTTCAGGGTCCCTCCTGGAGATCCACCTCTCGCAGGATGTTCCCCAGACGCTTAGCGGCACCAGTGCCAACTTGGTCTGGTTTGAGAGTGCCAAGTGGGTCCTGCAAACTGACACCAAGAACAGTTGCTGCTGAGATTTGTTTCCCAGGGAAAAAGCCTGTACAATGGTTCAGGGTCCTGAGGCCTTAAATGGCCAGGTGCCTCCTGGAATTCCGCGTCTCGCAGGATGCGTTTCAGAGGAAGGGTGGCAGCAGTGCCAACTTGGTCTTGTTTGAGAGTGCCAAGTGGGTCCTGAAAATTGACACCCAGAACAGTGGCTTGTGAGTTTTGTCTCTCAGGGAAAAAGCCTCTAGAATGTTTCAGGGGCCTGAGGCCTTAAATGGCCGGGTGATTCTTGGAATTCCGCCTCTTGAAGGATGCCTCTCAGACGCAAGGTGGCTGCAGTGCCAACTTGGGCTGGTTTGAGAGTGCCAAGTGGGTTCTGCAAACAGACACCCAGAACTGTGGCTTCTGAGTTTTGGCTCCCAGGGAAAAAGCCTGTACAGTGGTTCAGGGTCCTGAGGCCTTAAATTTCAGGGTGCCTCCTGGAATTCCGCCTCTCGCTGGATGCCTCCCAGACGCAATGTGGCACAAGTGCCAACTTGGTCTGGTTTGGGAGTGTCAAGTGGGTCCTGAAAACTGACACCCAGAACAGTGGTTTGTGAGTTTTGTTTCCCAGGGAAATAGCCAGTAGAGTGGTTCAGGGTCCTGAGGCCTTAAATTGCCGTGTGCCTCCAGGAGATCCGCCTCTTGCAGGATTTTTCCCAGACGCTATGCGGCACCATTGCCCACTTAGTCTGGTTTGAGAGTGTCAAGTGGGTCCTGAAAACTGACACCAAGAACATTGTCTTCTGAGTTTTGCTTCCCAGGGAAAAAGCCTGTAAAGTGGTTCAGGGTCCTGAGGCCTTAAATGGCCAAGTTCCTCCTGGAATTTGGCCCCTAGCAGGATGCCTCCCAGACACATAGTGGCACCAGTGCCAACTTCGTCTGGTTTGAGAATGCCAAGTGGGTCCTGCAAGCTGACACCAAGAACAGTGGCTTCTGAGTTTTGTTTCCCAGGGAAAAAGCCTGTACAATGGTTCAGATTCCTGCGGCCTTAGATCTCCGGGTGCCTCCTGGAGATCCGCCTCTTGAAGGATTTTTCCCAGACGCTCTGCGGCACCACTTCCCACTTAGTCTGGTTTGATAGAGTCAAGTGGGTCCTGCAAACTGACACCTAGAACAGTGGCTTCTGAGTTTTGTTTCCCAGGGAAATGGCCTGTACACTGGTTCCGGGGCCTGAAACTTTAAATGGCCGGGTGCCTTCTTGAATTCGGCCTCTCGCAGGATGCCTCCCAGACGCAAAGTGGCACCAGTGCCAACTTCGTCTGGTTTGAGAATGCCAAGTGGGTCCTCCAAACTGACACCCAGAACAGTGGTTTCTGAATTTTGTTTCCCAGGGAAATACCCTGTAGAGTGGTTCAGGGTCCTGAGGCCTTAAATGGCCAGGTGCCTCCTGGAATTCGGCCTCTCGAAGGATTTTTCCCAGACGCAAGCTGGAACAAGTGCCAACATGGCTAAGTTTGAGAGTGCCAAGTGGTTCCTGAAAACTGACATCCAGAACAGTGGCTTCTGAGTTTTGTTTCCCAGGGAAAAACACTGTACAGTGCTTCAGGGTCCTAAGGTCCTAAATGGCCAGGTGTCTCCTGGAATTCCGCCTCTCTCAGGATGCCTCCCAGACGCAATGTGGCAGCAGTGCCAACATGGTCTGGTTTGAGAGTGTCAAGTGGGTCCTGAAAACTGACACCCAGAACAGTGGTTTCTGAGTTTTGTTTCCCAGGGAAATACCCTGTAGAGTGGTTCAGGGTCCTGAGGCCTCAAATTTCAGGGTCCCTCCTGGAGATCCGCCTCTCGCAGGATGTTTCCCAGACGCAAGCTGGCACCAATGCATTCTTGGTCTGGCTTGACAGTGCAGAGTGGGTCCTGCAAACTGACACCCAGAACAGTGGCTTCTGAGTTTTGTTTCTGTGGGAAAAAGCCTGTAGAGTGGTTCAGGGTCTTGAGGCCTTAAATGGCCAGGTGCCTCCTGGAATTCCGCGTCTGGCAGGATGCCTTCCAGACGCAAAGTGGCACAAGTGCCAACTTGGTCTGGTTTGAGAGTGCCAAGTGGGTCCTGCAAACTGACACCCAGAACAGTGGCTTCTGAGTTTTGTTTCCCAGGGAAAAAGCCTGTAAAATGGTTCAGGTTCCTGCGGCCTTAGATCTCCGGGTGCCTCCTGGAGCTCCGCCTCTTGCAGGATTTTTCCCAGACGCACCATTGCCCATTTAGACTGGTTTGAGAGTGTCAAGTGGGTCCTGAAAACTGACACCCAAAACAGTGGCTTCTGAGTTTTGTTTCCCAGGGAAAAAGCCTGTACAATGGTTCAGGGTCCTGCGGCCTTAAATTTCCGGGTGCCTCCTTGAATTCCGCCTCACACAGGATGCCTCCCAGATGCAAGGTGGCACCAGTGCCAACTTGGTCTGGTTTGAGAGTGCCTAGTGGGTCCTGCAAACTGACACCTAGAACAGTGGCTTTTGATTTTTGTTTCCCAGGGTGAAGGCCTGTAGAGTGGTTCAGGGTCCTGAGGCCTTAAATTGCCGGGTGCCTCTTGGAATTCGGCCCCTTGCAGGATGCCTTCCAGACGCAAAGTGGCACCCGTGCCAACTTGGTCTGGTTTAAGAGTGCAAGCGGGTCCTGCAAACTGACACCCAGAACAGTGGCTTGTGAGTTTTCTTTCTCTGGGCAATAGCCTGTACAGTGGTTCAGGGTCCTGAGGCCTTAAATTTCAGGGTCCCTCCTGGAGATCCACCTCTCGCAGGATGTTCCCCAGACGCTTAGCGGCACCAGTGCCAACTTGGTCTGGTTTGAGAGTGCCAAGTGGGTCCTGCAAACTGACACCAAGAACAGTGGCTGCTGAGATTTGTTTCCCAGGGAAAAAGCCTGTACAATGGTTCAGGGTCCTGAGGCCTTAAATGGCCAGGTGCCTCCTGGAATTCCGCGTCTCACAGGATGCGTTTCAGAGGAAGGGTGGCAGCAGTGCCAACTTGGTCTTGTTTGAGAGTGCCAAGTGGGTCCTGAAAATTGACACCCAGAACAGTGGCTTCTGAGTTTTGTCTCTCAGGGAAAAAGCCTGTACAATGGTTCAGGGTCCTGAGGCCTTAAATTTCAGGGTGCCTCCTGGAATTCCGCCTCTCGCTGGATGCCTCCCAGACGCAATGTGGCACAAGTGCCAACTTGGTCTGGTTTGAGAGTGCCAAGCGGGTCCTGAAAACTGACACCCAGAACAGTGGCTTCTGAGTTTTTTCTCCCTGGAAAATAGCCTGTAAAGTGGTTCAGGATCCTGAGGCCTTAAATTTCAGGGTGCCTAGGTGAATTCCGCCTCTCGCAAGATTCCTCCCAAACACAAGCTGGCACCAATGCATTCTTGGTCTGGTTTGACAGTGCCTAGTGGGTCCTGCAAACTGACACCCAGAACAGTGGCTTGTGAGTTTTTTTTCCCAGGGAAAAAGCCTGTACAGTGGTTCAGGGTCTTGAGGCCATAAATGGCCAGGTGCCTCCTGGAATTCCGCGTCTCGCAGGATGCGTTTCAGAGGAAGGGTGGCAGCAGTGCCAACTTGGTCTGGTTTGAGAGTGCCAAGTGGGTCCTGAAAATTGACACCCAGAACAGTGGCTTGTGAGTTTTGTTTCCCAGGGAAAAGGCCTGTACACTGGTTCAGGGGCCTGAAACTTTAAATGGCCAGGTGCCTTCTTGAATTCGGCCTCTCGCAGGATGCCTCCCAGACGCAATGTGACACCAGTGCCAACTTGGTCTTGTTTGAGAGTGCCTAGTGGGTCCTGAAAACTGACACCCAGAGCAGTGGCTTCTGAGTTTTGTTTCCCAGGGAAAAAGCCTGTACAATGGTTCGGGGTCCTGCGGCCTTAAATTGTTGGGTGCCTCCTGGAGATCCGCCTCTTGCAGGATTTTTCCCAGACGCTCTGTGGCACCACTTCCCACTTAGTCTGGTTTGAGAGTGTCAAGTGGGTCCTGAAAACTGACACACAGAACAGTGGCTTCTGAGTTTTGTTTCCCAGGGAAATGGCCTGTACACTGGTTCCGGGGCCTGAAACTTTAAATGGCCGGGTGCCTTCTTGAATTCGGCCTCTCGCAGGATGCCTCCCAGACGCAAAGTGGTACCAGTGCCAACTTGGTCTGGTTTGAGAGTGCCAAGTGGGTCCTCCAAGCTGACACCCAGAACAGTGGTTTCTGAATTTTGTTTCCCAGGGAAATACCCTGTAGAGTTGTTCAGGGTCCTGAGGCCTTAAATGTCCAGGTGCCTCCTGGAATTCGGCCTCTCGAAGGATTTTTCCCAGACGCAAGCTGGAACAAGTGCCAACATGGTTAAGTTTGAGAGTGCCAAGTGGTTCCTGAAAACTGACATCCAGAACAGTGGCTTCTGAGTTTTGTTTCCCAGGGAAAAACACTGTACAGTGCTTCAGGGTCCTGAGGTCTTAAATGGCCAGGTGTCTCGTGGAATTCCGCCTCTCTCAGGATGCCTCCCAGACGCAATGTGGCACCAGTGCCAACTTGGTCTGGTTTGAGATTGTCAAGTGGGTCCTGAAAACTGACACCCAGAACAGTGGTTTCTGAGTTTTGTCTCCCAGGGAAATACCCTGTAGAGTGGTTCAGGGTCCTGAGGCCTTAAATTTCAGGGTCCCTCCTGGAGATCCGCCTCTCGCAGGCTGTTTCCCAGACGCTGAGCGGCACCGGTGCCCACTTAGTCTTCTTTGAGAGTGCCAAGTGGGTGCTGAAAACGGACACCCAGAACAGTGGCTTCTGAGTTTTGTTTCCCAGGGAAAAAGCCTGTAGAGTGGTTCAGGGTCTTGAGGCCTTAAATGGCCAGGTGCCTCCTGGAATTCCGCGTCTGGCAGGATGCCTTCCAGACGCAAAGTGGCACAAGTGCCAACTTGGTCTGGTTTGAGAGTGCCAAGTGGGTCCGGAAAACTGACACCCAGAACAGTGGCTTCTGAGTTTTGTTTCCCAGGGAAAAAGCCTGTAAAATGGTTCAGGTTCCTGCGGCCTTAGATCTCCGGGTGCCTCCTGGAGCTCCGCCTCTTGCAGGATTTTTCCCAGATGCCATGCGGCAACATTGCCCACTTAGTCTGGTTTGAGAGTGTCAAGTGGGTCCTCCAAACTGACACCCAGAACAGTGGCTTCTGAGTCTTGTTTCCCAGGGAAATACCCTGTAGAGTGGTTCAGGGTCCTGCCGCGTTAAATTTCAGGGTGCCTCCTGGAATTCGGCCTCTCGCAGGATGCCTCCCAGACGCAAGCTGTCACAAGTGCCAACATGGTCTCGTTTGAGAGTGCCAAGTGGGTCCTGAAAACTGACACCCAGAACAGTGGCTTCTGAGTTTTGTTTCCCAGGGAAAAACACTGTACAGTGGTTCAGGGTCCTGAGGCCTTAAATGGCCAGGTGCCTCGTCGAATTCCGCCTTTCTCAGGATGCCTCCCAGACGCAAGGTGGCACCCGTGCCAACTTGGTCTGGTTTGAGAGTGCCAAGTGGGTCCTGAAAACTGAAACCCAGAACAGTGGCTTTTGAGTTTTGTTTCCCAGGGAAAAGGCCTGTAGAGTGGTTCAGGGTCCTGAGGCCTTAAATTGCCGGGTCCCTCTTGGAATTCGGCCCCTTGCAGGATGCCTTCCAGACGCAAAGTGGCACCCGTACCAACTTGGTCTGGTTTAAGAGTGCAAGCGGGTCCTGAAAATTGACACCCAGAACAATGGCTTCTGAGTTTTTTTTCGCAGGGAAAAAGCCTGTACAGTGGTTCAGGGTCCTGAGGCCTTAAATTTCAGGGTCCCTCCTGGAGATCCACCTCTCGCAGGATGTTCCCCAGACGCTTAGCGGCACCAGTGCCAACTTGGTCTGGTTTGAGAGTGCCAAGTGGGTCCTGCAAACTGACACCAAGAACAGTTGCTGCTGAGATTTGTTTCCCAGGGAAAAAGCCTGTACAATGGTTCAGGGTCCTGAGGCCTTAAATGGCCAGGTGCCTCCTGGAATTCCGCGTCTCGCAGGATGCGTTTCAGACGAAGGGTGGCAGCAGTGCCAACTTGGTCTTGTTTGAGAGTGCCAAGTGGGTCCTGAAAATTGACACCCAGAACAGTGGCTTGTGAGTTTTGTCTCTCAGGGAAAAAGCCTCTAGAATGTTTCAGGGGCCTGAGGCCTTAAATGGCCGGGTGATTCTTGGAATTCCGCCTCTTGAAGGATGCCTCTCAGACGCAAGGTGGCTGCAGTGCCAACTTGGGCTGGTTTGAGAGTGCCAAGTGGGTTCTGCAAACAGACACCCAGAACTGTGGCTTCTGAGTTTTGCCTCCCAGGGAAAAAGCCTGTACAGTGGTTCAGGGTCCTGAGGCCTTAAATTTCAGGGTGCCTCCTGGAATTCCGCCTCTCGCTGGATGCCTCCCAGACGCAATGTGGCACAAGTGCCAACTTGGTCTGGTTTGGGAGTGTCAACTGGGTCCTGAAAACTGACACCCAGAACAGTGGTTTGTGAGTTTTGTTTCCCAGGGAAATAGCCAGTAGAGTGGTTCAGGGTCCTGAGGCCTTAAATTGCCGTGTGCCTCCAGGAGATCCGCCTCTTGCAGGATTTTTCCCAGACGCTATGCGGCACCATTGCCCACTTAGTCTGGTTTGAGAGTGTCAAGTGGGTCCTGAAAACTGACACCAAGAACATTGTCTTCTGAGTTTTGCTTCCCAGGGAAAAAGCCTGTAAAGTGGTTCAGGGTCCTGAGGCCTTAAATGGCCAAGTTCCTCCTGGAATTTGGCCCCTAGCAGGATGCCTCCCAGACACATAGTGGCACCAGTGCCAACTTCGTCTGGTTTGAGAATGCCAAGTGGGTCCTGCAAGCTGACACCAAGAACAGTGGCTTCTGAGTTTTGTTTCCCAGGGAAAAAGCCTGTACAATGGTTCAGATTCCTGCGGCCTTAGATCTCCGGGTGCCTCCTGGAGATCCGCCTCTTGAAGGATTTTTCCCAGACGCTCTGCGGCACCACTTCCCACTTAGTCTGGTTTGATAGAGTCAAGTGGGTCCTGCAAACTGACACCTAGAACAGTGGCTTCTGAGTTTTGTTTCCCAGGGAAATGGCCTGTACACTGGTTCCGGGGCCTGAAACTTTAAATGGCCGGGTGCCTTCTTGAATTCGGCCTCTCGCAGGATGCCTCCCAGACGCAAAGTGGCACCAGTGCCAACTTCGTCTGGTTTGAGAATGCCAAGTGGGTCCTCCAAACTGACACCCAGAACAGTGGTTTCTGAATTTTGTTTCCCAGGGAAATACCCTGTAGAGTGGTTCAGGGTCCTGAGGCCTTAAATGGCCAGGTGCCTCCTGGAATTCGGCCTCTCGAAGGATTTTTCCCAGACGCAAGCTGGAACAAGTGCCAACATGGCTAAGTTTGAGAGTGCCAAGTGGTTCCTGAAAACTGACATCCAGAACAGTGGCTTCTGAGTTTTGTTTCCCAGGGAAAAACACTGTACAGTGCTTCAGGGTCCTGAGGTCCTAAATGGCCAGGTGTCTCGTGGAATTCCGCCTCTCTCAGGATGCCTCCCAGACGCAATGTGGCAGCAGTGCCAACATGGTCTGGTTTGAGAGTGTCAAGTGGGTCCTGAAAACTGACCCCCAGAACAGTGGTTTCTGAGTTTTGTTTCCCAGGGAAATACCCTGTAGAGTGGTTCAGGGTCCTGAGGCCTCAAATTTCAGGGTCCCTCCTGGAGATCCGCCTCTCGCAGGATGTTTCCCAGACGCAAGCTGGCACCAATGCATTCTTGGTCTGGCTTGACAGTGCAGAGTGGGTCCTGCAAACTGACACCCAGAACAGTGGCTTCTGAGTTTTGTTTCTGTGGGAAAAAGCCTGTAGAGTGGTTCAGGGTCTTGAGGCCTTAAATGGCCAGGTGCCTCCTGGAATTCCGCGTCTGGCAGGATGCCTTCCAGACGCAAAGTGGCACAAGTGCCAACTTGGTCTGGTTTGAGAGTGCCAAGTGGGTCCTGCAAACTGACACCCAGAACAGTGGCTTCTGAGTTTTGTTTCCCAGGGAAAAAGCCTGTAAAATGGTTCAGGTTCCTGCGGCCTTAGATCTCCGGGTGCCTCCTGGAGCTCCGCCTCTTGCAGGATTTTTCCCAGACGCACCATTGCCCATTTAGCCTGGTTTGAGAGTGTCAAGTGGGTCCTGAAAACTGACACCCAAAACAGTGGCTTCTGAGTTTTGTTTCCCAGGGAAAAAGCCTGTACAATGGTTCAGGGTCCTGCGGCCTTAAATTTCCGGGTGCCTCCTTGAATTCCGCCTCACACAGGATGCCTCCCAGATGCAAGGTGGCACCAGTGCCAACTTGGTCTGGTTTGAGAGTGCCTAGTGGGTCCTGCAAACTGACACCTAGAACAGTGGCTTTTGATTTTTGTTTCCCAGGGTGAAGGCCTGTAGAGTGGTTCAGGGTCCTGAGGCCTTAAATTGCCGGGTCCCTCTTGGAATTCGGCCCCTTGCAGGATGCCTTCCAGACGCAAAGTGGCACCCGTGCCAACTTGGTCTGGTTTAAGAGTGCAAGCGGGTCCTGCAAACTGACACCCAGAACAGTGGCTTGTGAGTTTTCTTTCTCTGGGCAATAGCCTGTACAGTGGTTCAGGGTCCTGAGGCCTTAAATTTCAGGGTCCCTCCTGGAGATCCACCTCTCGCAGGATGTTCCCCAGACGCTTAGCGGCACCAGTGCCAACTTGGTCTGGTTTGAGAGTGCCAAGTGGGTCCTGCAAACTGACACCAAGAACAGTGGCTGCTGAGATTTGTTTCCCAGGGAAAAAGCCTGTACAATGGTTCAGGGTCCTGAGGCCTTAAATGGCCAGGTGCCTCCTGGAATTCCGCGTCTCACAGGATGCGTTTCAGAGGAAGGGTGGCAGCAGTGCCAACTTGGTCTTGTTTGAGAGTGCCAAGTGGGTCCTGAAAATTGACACCCAGAACAGTGGCTTCTGAGTTTTGTCTCTCAGGGAAAAAGCCTGTACAATGGTTCAGGGTCCTGAGGCCTTAAATTTCAGGGTGCCTCCTGGAATTCCGCCTCTCGCTGGATGCCTCCCAGACGCAATGTGGCACAAGTGCCAACTTGGTCTGGTTTGGGAGTGTCAAGTGGGTCCTGAAAACTGACACCCAGAACAGTGGTTTGTGAGTTTTGTTTCCCAGGGAAATAGCCAGTAGAGTGGTTCAGGGTCCTGAGGCCTTAAATTGCCGGGTGCCTCCAGGAGATCCGCCTCTTGCAGGATTTTTCCCAGACGCTATGCGGCACCATTGCCCACTTAGTCTGGTTTGAGAGTGTCAAGTGGGTCCTGAAAACTGACACCAAGAACATTGTCTTCTGAGTTTTGCTTCCCAGGGAAAAAGCCTGTAAAGTGGTTCAGGGTCCTGAGGCCTTAAATGGCCAAGTTCCTTCTGGAATTCGGCCCCTAGCAGGATGCCTCCCAGACACATAGTGGCACCAGTGCCAACTTCGTCTGGTTTGAGAATGCCAAGTGGGTCCTGCAAGCTGACACCAAGAACAGTGGCTTCTGCGTTTTGTTTCCCAGGGAAAAAGCCTGTACAATGGTTCAGGGTCCTGCGGCGTTAAATTGCCGGGTGCCTCCTAGAATTCCGCCTCACACAGGATGCCTCCCAGATGCAAGGTGGCACCAGTGCCAACTTGGTCTGGTTTGAGAGTGCCTAGTGGGTCCTGCAAACTGACACCCAGAACAGTGGCTTGTGAGTTTTCTTTCCCAGGGAAAAGGCCTGTAGAGTGGTTCAGGGTCCTGAGGACTTAAATTGCCGGGTGCCTCTTGGAATTCGGCCCCTAGCAGGATGCCTCCCAGACGCAAAGTGGCACCCGTGCCAACTTGGTCTGGTTTGAGAGTGCCAAGCGGGTCCTGAAAACTGACACCCAGAACAGTGGCTTCTGAGTTTTTTCTCCCTGGAAAATAGCCTGTACAGTGGTTCAGGGTCCTGAGGCCTTAAATTTCAGGGTCCCTCCTGGAGATCCGCCTCTCACAGGATGTTTCCCAGACGCAAAGTGGCACCGTTGCCCACTTAGTCTGGATTGAGAATGACAAGTGGGTCCTGAAAACTGACACCCAGAACAGTGGCTTCTGAGATTTGTTTCCCAGGGAAATAGCCAGTAGAGTGGTTCAGAGTCCTGAGGCCTTAAATTGCCGGGTGCCTCCAGGAGATCCGCCTCTTGCAGGATTTTTCCCAGACGCTATGCGGCACCATTGCCCACTTAGTCTGGTTTGAGAGTGTCAAGTGGGTCCTGAAAACTGACACCAAGAACATTGTCTTCTGAGTTTTGCTTCCCAGGGAAAAAGCCTGTAAAGTGGTTCAGGGGCCTGAGGCCTTAAATGGCCAAGTTCCTCCTGGAATTCGGCCCCTAGCAGGATGCCTCCCAGACACATAGTGGCACCAGTGCCAACTTCGTCTGGTTTGAGAATGCCAAGTGGGTCCTGCAAGCTGACACCAAGAACAGTGGCTTCTGCGTTTTGTTTCCCAGGGAAAAAGCCTGTACAATGGTTCAGGGTCCTGCGGCGTTAAATTGCCGGGTGCCTCCTAGAATTCCGCCTCACACAGGATGCCTCCCAGATGCAAGGTGGCACCAGTGCCAACTTGGTCTGGTTTGAGAGTGCCTAGTGGGTCCTGCAAACTGACACCCAGAACAGTGGCTTGTGAGTTTTCTTTCTCTGGGCAATAGCCTGTAGAGTGGTTCAGGGTCCTGAGGACTTAAATTGCCGGGTGCCTCTTGGAATTCGGACCCTAGCAGGATGCCTCCCATACGCAAAGTGGCACCCGTGCCAACTTGGTCTGGTTTGAGAGTGCCAAGCGGGTCCTGAAAACTGACACCCAGAACAGTGGCTTCTGAGTTTTTTCTCCCTGGAAAATAGCCTGTACAGTGGTTCAGGATCCTGAGGCCTTAAATTTCAGGGTGCCTAGGTGAATTCCGCCTCTCGCAAGATGCCTCCCAAACACAAGCTGGCACCAATGCATTCTTGGTCTGGTTTGACAGTGCCTAGTGGGTCCTGCAAACTGACACCCAGAACAGTGGCTTGTGAGTTTTTTTTCCCAGGGAAAAAGCCTGTACAGTGGTTCAGGGTCTTGAGGCCATAAATGGCCAGGTGCCTCCTGGAATTCCGCGTCTCGCAGGATGCGTTTCAGAGGAAGGGTGGCAGCAGTGCCAACTTGGTCTGGTTTGAGAGTGCCAAGTGGGTCCTGAAAATTGACACCCAGAACAGTGGCTTGTGAGTTTTGTTTCCCAGGGAAAAGGCCTGTACACTGGTTCAGGGGCCTGAAACTTTAAATGGCCAGGTGGCTTCTTGAATTCGGCCTCTCGCAGGATGCCTCCCAGACGCAATGTGACACCAGTGCCAACTTGGTCTTGTTTGAGAGTGCCTAGTGGGTCCTGAAAACTGACACCCAGAGCAGTGGCTTCTGAGTTTTGTTTCCCAGGGAAAAAGCCTGTACAATGGTTCGGGGTCCTGCGGCCTTAAATTGTTGGGTGCCTCCTGGAGATCCGCCTCTTGCAGGATTTTTCCCAGACGCTCTGTGGCACCACTTCCCACTTAGTCTGGTTTGAGAGTGTCAAGTGGGTCCTGAAAACTGACACACAGAACAGTGGCTTCTGAGTTTTGTTTCCCAGGGAAATGGCCTGTACACTGGTTCCGGGGCCTGAAACTTTAAATGGCCGGGTGCCTTCTTGAATTCGGCCTCTCGCAGGATGCCTCCCAGACGCAAAGTGGTACCAGTGCCAACTTGGTCTGGTTTGAGAGTGCCAAGTGGGTCCTCCAAGCTGACACCCAGAACAGTGGTTTCTGAATTTTGTTTCCCAGGGAAATACCCTGTAGAGTTGTTCAGGGTCCTGAGGCCTTAAATGTCCAGGTGCCTCCTGGAATTCGGCCTCTCGAAGGATTTTTCCCAGACGCAAGCTGGAACAAGTGCCAACATGGTTAAGTTTGAGAGTGCCAAGTGGTTCCTGAAAACTGACATCCAGAACAGTGGCTTCTGAGTTTTGTTTCCCAGGGAAAAACACTGTACAGTGCTTCAGGGTCCTGAGGTCTTAAATGGCCAGGTGTCTCGTGGAATTCCGCCTCTCTCAGGATGCCTCCCAGACGCAATGTGGCACCAGTGCCAACTTGGTCTCGTTTGAGATTGTCAAGTGGGTCCTGAAAACTGACACCCAGAACAGTGGTTTCTGAGTTTTGTCTCCCAGGGAAATACCCTGTAGAGTGGTTCAGGGTCCTGAGGCCTTAAATTTCAGGGTCCCTCCTGGAGATCCGCCTCTCGCAGGCTGTTTCCCAGACGCTGAGCGGCACCGGTGCCCACTTAGTCTTCTTTGAGAGTGCCAAGTGGGTGCTGAAAACGGACACCCAGAACAGTGGCTTCTGAGTTTTGTTTCCCAGGGAAAAAGCCTGTACAGTGGTTCAGGTTCCTGCGGCCTTAGATCTCCGGGTGCCTCCTGGAGCTCCGCCTCTTGCAGGATTTTTCCCAGATGCCATGCGGCAACATTGCCCACTTAGTCTGGTTTGAGAGTGTCAAGTGGGTCCTCCAAACTGACACCCAGAACAGTGGCTTCTGAGTCTTGTTTCCCAGGGAAATACCCTGTAGAGTGGTTCAGGGTCCTGCCGCGTTAAATTTCAGGGTGCCTCCTGGAATTCGGCCTCTCGCAGGATGCCTCCCAGACGCAAGCTGTCACAAGTGCCAACATGGTCTCGTTTGAGAGTGCCAAGTGGGTCCTGAAAACTGACACCCAGAACAGTGGCTTCTGAGTTTTGTTTCCCAGGGAAAAACACTGTACAGTGGTTCAGGGTCCTGAGTCCTTAAATAGCCAGGTGCCTCGTCGAATTCCGCCTTTCTCAGGATGCCTCCCAGACGCAAGGTGGCACCCGTGCCAACTTGGTCTGGTTTGAGAGTGCCAAGTGGGTCCTGAAAACTGAAACCCAGAACAGTGGCTTTTGAGTTTTGTTTCCCAGGGAAAAGGCCTGTAGAGTGGTTCAGGGTCCTGAGGCCTTAAATTGCCGGGTCCCTCTTGGAATTCGGCCCCTTGCAGGATGCCTTCCAGACGCAAAGTGGCACCCGTACCAACTTGGTCTGGTTTAAGAGTGCAAGCGGGTCCTGAAAATTGACACCCAGAACAATGGCTTCTGAGTTTTTTTTCGCAGGGAAAAAGCCTGTACAGTGGTTCAGGGTCCTGAGGCCTTAAATTTCAGGGTCCCTCCTGGAGATCCACCTCTCGCAGGATGTTCCCCAGACGCTTAGCGGCACCAGTGCCAACTTGGTCTGGTTTGAGAGTGCCAAGTGGGTCCTGCAAACTGACACCAAGAACAGTTGCTGCTGAGATTTGTTTCCCAGGGAAAAAGCCTGTACAATGGTTCAGGGTCCTGAGGCCTTAAATGGCCAGGTGCCTCCTGGAATTCCGCGTCTCGCAGGATGCGTTTCAGACGAAGGGTGGCAGCAGTGCCAACTTGGTCTTGTTTGAGAGTGCCAAGTGGGTCCTGAAAATTGACACCCAGAACAGTGGCTTGTGAGTTTTGTCTCTCAGGGAAAAAGCCTCTAGAATGTTTCAGGGGCCTGAGGCCTTAAATGGCCGGGTGATTCTTGGAATTCCGCCTCTTGAAGGATGCCTCTCAGACGCAAGGTGGCTGCAGTGCCAACTTGGGCTGGTTTGAGAGTGCCAAGTGGGTTCTGCAAACAGACACCCAGAACTGTGGCTTCTGAGTTTTGGCTCCCAGGGAAAAAGCCTGTACAGTGGTTCAGGGTCCTGAGGCCTTAAATTTCAGGGTGCCTCCTGGAATTCCGCCTCTCGCTGGATGCCTCCCAGACGCAATGTGGCACAAGTGCCAACTTGGTCTGGTTTGGGAGTGTCAAGTGGGTCCTGAAAACTGACACCCAGAACAGTGGTTTGTGAGTTTTGTTTCCCAGGGAAATAGCCAGTAGAGTGGTTCAGGGTCCTGAGGCCTTAAATTGCCGTGTGCCTCCAGGAGATCCGCCTCTTGCAGGATTTTTCCCAGACGCTATGCGGCACCATTGCCCACTTAGTCTGGTTTGAGAGTGTCAAGTGGGTCCTGAAAACTGACACCAAGAACATTGTCTTCTGAGTTTTGCTTCCCAGGGAAAAAGCCTGTAAAGTGGTTCAGGGTCCTGAGGCCTTAAATGGCCAAGTTCCTCCTGGAATTCGGCCCCTAGCAGGATGCCTCCCAGACACATAGTGGCACCAGTGCCAACTTCGTCTGGTTTGAGAATGCCAAGTGGGTCCTGCAAGCTGACACCAAGAACAGTGGCTTCTGAGTTTTGTTTCCCAGGGAAAAAGCCTGTACAATGGTTCAGGGTCCTGCGGCGTTAAATTGCTGGGTGCCTCCTAGAATTCCGCCTCACACAGGATGCCTCCCAGATGCAAGGTGGCACCAGTGCCAACTTGGTCTGGTTTGAGAGTGCCTAGTGGGTCCTGAAAACTGACACCCAGAACAGTGGCTTGTGAGTTTTCTTTCTCTGGGCAATAGCCTGTACAGTGGTTCAGGGTCCTGAGGACTTAAATTGCCGGGTGCCTCTTGGAATTCGGCCCCTAGCAGGATGCCTCCCAGACGCAAAGTGGCACCCGTGCCAACTTGGTCTGGTTTGAGAGTGCCAAGCGGGTCCTGAAAACTGACACCCAGAACAGTGGCTTCTGAGTTTTTTCTCCCTGGAAAATAGCCTGTACAGTGGTTCAGGATCCTGAGGCCTTAAATTTCAGGGTGCCTAGGTGAATTCCGCCTCTCGCAGGATGCCTCCCAAACACAAGCTGGCACCAATGCATTCTTGGTATGGTTTGACAGTGCAGAGTGGGTCCTGCAAACTGACACCCAGAACAGTGGCTTCTGAGTTTTTTTTCCCAGGGAAAAAGCCTGTACAGTGGTTCAGGGTCTTGAGGCCATAAATGGCCAGGTGCCTCCTGGAATTCCGCGTCTCGCAGGATGCGTTTCAGAGGAAGGGTGGCAGCAGTGCCAACTTGGTCTGGTTTGAGAGTGCCAAGTGGGTCCTGAAAATTGACACCCAGAACAGTGGCTTGTGAGTTTTGTTTCCCAGGGAAAAGGCCTGTACACTGGTTCAGGGGCCTGAAACTTTAAATGGCCAGGTGCCTTCTTGAATTCGGCCTCTCGCAGGATGCCTCCCAGACGCAATGTGACACCAGTGCCAACTTGGTCTAGTTTGAGAGTGCCAAGTGGGTCCTGAAAACTGACACCCAGAACAGTGGTTTGTGAGTTTTGTTTCCCAGGGAAAAAGCCTGTACAATGGTTCGGGGTCCTGCGGCCTTAAATTGTCGGGTGCCTCCTGGAGATCCGCCTCTTGCAGGATTTTTCCCAGACGCTCTGCGGCACCACTTCCCACTTAGTCTGGTTTGAGAGTGTCAAGTGGGTCCTGAAAACTGACACCCAGAACAGTGGCTTCTGAGTTTTGTTTCCCAGGGAAATGGCCTGTACACTGGTTCCGGGGCCTGAAACTTTAAATGGCCGGGTGCCTTCTTGAATTCGGCCTCTCGCAGGATGCCTCCCAGACGCAAAGTGGTACCAGTGCCAACTTGGTCTGGTTTGAGAGTGCCAAGTGGGTCCTCCAAGCTGACACCCAGAACAGTGGTTTCTGAATTTTGTTTCCCAGGGAAATACCCTGTAGAGTGGTTCAGGGTCCTGAGGCCTTAAATGTCCAGGTGCCTCCTGGAATTCGGCCTCTCAAAGGATTTTTCCCAGACGCAAGCTGGAACAAGTGCCAACATTGTTAAGTTTGAGAGTTCCAAGTGATTCCTGAAAACTGACATCCAGAACAGTGGCTTCTGAGTTTTGTTTCCCAGGGAAAAACACTGTACAGTGCTTCAGGGTCCTGAGGTCTTAAATGGCCAGGTGTCTCGTGGAATTCCGCCTCTCTCAGGATGCCCCCCAGATGCAATGTGGCAGCAGTGCCAACTTGGTCTGGTTTGAGATTGTCAAGTGGGTCCTGAAAACTGACACCCAGAACAGTGGTTTCTGAGTTTTGTCTCCCAGGGAAATACCCTGTAGAGTGGTTCAGGGTCCTGAGGCCTTAAATTTCAGGGTCCCTCCTGGAGATCCGCCTCTCGCAGGATGTTTCCCAGACGCTGAGCGGCACCGGTGCCCACTTAGTCTTCTTTGAGAGTGCCAAGTGGGTGCTGAAAACGGACACCCAGAACAGTGGCTTCGGAGTTTTGTTTCCCAGGGAAAAAGCCTGTAGAGTGGTTCAGGGTCTTGAGGCCTTAAATGGCCAGGTGCCTCCTGGAATTCCGCGTCTGGCAGGATGCATTCCAGACGCAAAGTGGCACAAGTGCCAACTTGGTCTGGTTTGAGAGTGCCAAGTGGGTCCGGAAAACTGACACCCAGAACAGTGGCTTCTGAGTTTTGTTTCCCAGGGAAAAAGCCTGTAAAATGGTTCAGGTTCCTGCGGCCTTAGATCTCTGGGTGCCTCCTGGAGCTCCGCCTCTTGCAGGATTTTTCCCAGATGCCATGCGGCAACATTGCCCACTTAGTCTGGTTTGAGAGTGTCAAGTGGGTCCTCCAAACTGACACCCAGAACAGTGGCTTCTGAGTCTTGTTTCCCAGGGAAATACCCTGTAGAGTGGTTCAGGGTCCTGCCGCGTTAAATTTCAGGGTGCCTTCTTGAATTCGGCCTCTCGCAGGATGCCTCCCAGACGCAAGCTGTCACAAGTGCCAACATGGTCTCATTTGAGAGTGCCAAGTGGGTCCTGAAAACTGACACCCAGAACAGTGGCTTCTGAGTTTTGTTTCCCAGGGAAAAACAGTGTACAGTGGTTCAGGGTCCTGCGGCCTTAAATTTCCGGGTGCCTTCTTGAATTCCACCTCACACAGGATGCCTCCCAGATGCAAGGTGGCACCAGTGCCAACTTGGTCTGGTTTGAGAGTGCCTTGTGGGTCCTGAAAACTGAAACCCAGAACAGTGGCTTTTGAGTTTTGTTTCCCAGGGAAAAGGCCTGTAGAGTGGTTCAGGGTCCTGAGGCCTTAAATTGCCGGGTCCCTCTTGGAATTCGGCCCCTTGCAGGATGCCTTCCAGACGCAAAGTGGCACAAGTACCAACTTGGTCTGGTTTAAGAGTGCAAGCGGGTCCTGAAAATTGACACCCAGAACAATGGCTTCTGAGTTTTTTTTCGCAGGGAAAAAGCCTGTACAGTGGTTCAGGGTCCTGAGGCCTTAAATTTCAGGGTCCCTCCTGGAGATCCACTTCTCGCAGGATGTTCCCCAGACGCTTAGCGGCACCAGTGCCAACTTGGGCTGGTTTGAGAGTGCCAAGTGGGTCCTGCAAACTGACACCAAGAACAGTTGCTGCTGAGATTTGTTTCCCAGGGAAAAAGCCTGTACAATGGTTCAGGGTCCTGAGGCCTTAAATGGCCAGGTGCCTCCTGGAATTCCGCGTCTCGCAGGATGCGTTTCAGACGAAGGGTGGCAGCAGTGCCAACTTGGTCTTGTTTGAGAGTGCCAAGTGGGTCCTGAAAACTGACACCCAGAACAGTGGTTTGTGAGTTTTTTTTCCCACGGAAATAGCCAGTAGAGTGGTTCAGGGTCCTGAGGCCTTAACTTGCCGGGTGCCTCCAGGAGATCCGCCTCTTGCAGGATTTTTCCCAGACGCTATGCGGCACCATTGCCCACTTAGTCTGGTTTGAGAGTGTCAAGTGGGTCCTGAAAACTGACACCAAGAACATTGTCTTCTGAGTTTTGCTTCCCAGGGAAAAAGCCTGTAAAGTGGTTCAGGGTCCTGAGGCCTTAAATGGCCAAGTTCCTCCTGGAATTCGGCCCCTAGCAGGATGCCTCCCAGACACATAGTGGCACCAGTGCCAACTTCGTCTGGTTTGAGAATGCCAAGTGGGTCCTGCAAGCTGACACCAAGAACAGTGGCTTCTGAGTTTTGTTTCCCAGGGAAAAAGCCTGTACAATGGTTCAGGGTCCTGCGGCGTTAAATTGCCGGGTGCCTCCTAGAATTCCGCCTCACACAGGATGCCTCCCAGATGCAAGGTGGCACCAGTGCCAACTTGGTCTGGTTTGAGAGTGCCTAGTGGGTCCTGAAAACTGACACCCAGAACAGTGGCTTGTGAGTTTTCTTTCCCAGGGAAAAGGCCTGTAGAGTGGTTCAGGGTCCTGAGGACTTAAATTGCCGGGTGCCTCTTGGAATTCGGCCCCTAGCAGGATGCCTCCCAGACGCAAAGTGGCACCCGTGCCAACTTGGTCTGGTTTGAGAGTGCCAAGCGGGTCCTGAAAACTGACACCCAGAACAGTGGCTTCTGAGTTTTTTCTCCCTGGAAAATAGCCTGTACAGTGGTTCAGGGTCCTGAGGCCTTAAATTTCAGGGTCCCTCCTGGAGATCCGCCTCTCGCAGGATTTTTCCCAGATGCAAAGTGGCACCGTTGCCCACTTAGTCTGGTTTGACAGTGCAGAGTGGGTCCTGCAAACTGACACCCAGAACAGTGGCTTCTGAGTTTTGGTTCCCAGGGAAAAAGCCTGTACAATGGTTCGGGGCCCTGCGGCCTTAAATTTCAGGGTGCCTAGGTGAATTCCGCCTCTCGCAGGATGCCTCCCAAACGCAAGCTGGCACCAATGCATTCTTGGTATGGTTTGACAGTGCAGAGTGGGTCCTGCAAACTGACACCCAGAACAGTGGCTTCTGAGTTTTTTTTCCCAGGGAAAAAGCCTGTACAGTGGTTCAGGGTCTTGAGGCCATAAATGGCCAGGTGCCTCCTGGAATTCCGCGTCTCGCAGGATGCGTTTCAGAGGAAGGGTGGCAGCAGTGCCAACTTGGTCTGGTTTGAGAGTGCCAAGTGGGTCCTGAAAATTGACACCCAGAACAGTGGCTTGTGAGTTTTGTTTCCCAGGGAAAAGGCCTGTACACTGGTTCAGGGGCCTGAAACTTTAAATGGCCAGGTGCCTTCTTGAATTCGGCCTCTCGCAGGATGCCTCCCAGACGCAATGTGACACCAGTGCCAACTTGGTCTTGTTTGAGAGTGCCTAGTGGGTCCTGAAAACTGACACCCAGAACAGTGGCTTCTGAGTTTTGTTTCCCAGGGAAAAAGCCTGTGCAATGGTTCGGGGTCCTGCGGCCTTAAATTGTCGGGTGCCTCCTGGAGATCCGCCTCTTGCAGGATTTTTCCCAGATGCTATGCGGCACCATTGCCCACTTAGTCTGGGTTGAGAGTGTCAAGTGGGTCCTGAAAACTGACACCAAGAACATTGTCTTCTGAGTTTTGTTTCCCAGGGAAAAAGCCTGTAAAGTGGTTCAGGGGCCTGAGGCCTTAAATGGCCAGGTTCCTCCTGGAATTCGGCCTCTCGCAGGATGCCTCCCAGACACAGAGTGGCACCAGTGCCAACTTCGTCTGGTTTGAGAATGCCAAGTGGGTCCTGAAAACTGACACCCAGAACAGTGGCTTCTGAGTTTTGTTTCCCAGGGAAAAAGCCTGTACAATGGTTCAGATTCCTGCGGCCTTAGATCTCCGGGTGCCTCCTGGAGATCCGCCTCTTGCAGGATTTTTCCCAGACGCTCTGCGGCACCACTTCCCACTTAGTCTGGTTTGATAGAGTCAAGTGGGTCCTGAAAACTGACACACAGAACAGTGGCTTCTGAGTTTTGTTTCCCAGGGATATGGCCTGTACACTGGTTCCGGGGCCTGAAACTTTAAATGGCCAGGTGCCTTCTTGAATTCAGCCTCTCGCAGGATGCCTCCCAGACGCAAAGTGGCACCCGTGCCAACTTGGTCTGGTTTGAGAGTGCCAAGTGGGTCCTCCAAGCTGACACCCAGAACAGTGGTTTCTGAATTTTGTTTCCCAGGGAAATACCCTGTAGAGTGGTTCAGGGTCCTGATGCCTTAAATGCCCAGGTGCCTCCTGGAATTCGGCCTCTCGAAGGATTTTTCCCAGATGCAAGCTGGAACAAGTGCCAACATGGTTAAGTTTGAGAGTGCCAAGTGGTTCCTGAAAACTGACATCCAGAACAGTGGCTTCTGAGTTTTGTTTCCCAGGGAAAAAGCCTGTACAATGGTTCAGGGTCCTGAGGCCTTAAATGGCCAGGTGCCTCCTGGAATTCCGCGTCTCGCAGGATGCGTTTCAGAGGAAGGGTGGCAGCAGTGCCAACTTGGTCTGGTTTGAGAGTGCCAAGTGGGTCCTGAAAATTGACACCCAGAACAATGGCTTCTGAGTTTTCTTTCGCAGGGAAAAAGCCTGTACAGTGGTTCAGGGTCCTGAGGCCTTAAATTTCAGGGTCCCTCCTGGAGATCCACCTCTCGCAGGATGTTCCCCAGACGCTTAGCGGCACCAGTGCCAACTTGGTCTGGTTTGAGAGTGCCTAGTGGGTCCTGCAAACTGACACCAAGAACAGTAGCTGCTGAGATTTGTTTCCCAGGGAAAAAGCCTGTACAATGGTTCAGGGTCCTGAGGCCTTAAATGGCCAGGTGCCTCCTGGAATTCCGCGTCTCGCAGGATGCGTTTCAGAGGAAGGGTGGCAGCAGTGCCAACTTGGTCTTGTTTGAGAGTGCCAAGTGGGTCCTGAAAATTGACACCCAGAACAGTGGCTTGTGAGTTTTGTCTCTCAGGGAAAAAGCCTCTAGAATGTTTCAGGGGCCTGAGGCCTTAAATGGCCGGGTGATTCTTGGAATTCCGCCTCTCGAAGGATGCCTCTCAGACGCAAGGTGGCTGCAGTGCCAACTTGGGCTGGTTTGAGAGTGCCAAGTGGGTTCTGCAAACAGACACCCAGAACTGTGGCTTCTGAGTTTTGTTTCCCAGGGAAAAAGCCTGTACAGTGGTTCAGGATCCTGAGGCCTTAAATTTCAGGGTGCCTAGGTGAATTCCGACTCTTGCAGGATGCCTCCCAGATGCAAAGTGGCACCAGTGCCAACTTGGTCTGATTTGAGAGTGCCAAGTGGGTCTCCAAACTGATACCCAGAACAGTGGCTTCTGAGTTTTGTTTCCCAGGGAAATACCCTGTAGAGTGGTTCAGGGTCCTGCCGCGTTAAATTTCAGGGTGCCTCCTGGAATTCGGCCTCTCGCAGGATGCCTCCCAGACGCAAGCTGTCACAAGTGCCAACATGGTCTCGTTTGAGAGTGCCTAGTGGGTCCTGAAAACTGACATCCAGAACAGTGGTTTCTGAATTTTGTTTCCCAGGGAAATACCCTGTAGAGTGGTTCAGGGTCCTGCAACCTTAAATTGCCGGGTGCCTCCTAGAATTTCGCCTCACACAGGATGCCCCCTAGATGCAAGGTGGCACCAGTGCCAACTTGGTCTGGTTTGAGAGTTCCTAGTGGGTCCTGAAAAATGACACCCAGAACAGTGGCTTGTGAGTTTTGTTTCCCAGGGAAATACCCTTTAGAGTGGTTCAGGGTCCTGCGGCCTTAAATTGCCGGGTCCCTCTTGGAATTCGGCCCCTAGCAGGATGCCTCCCAGACGCAAAGTGGCTCCCGTGCCAACTTGGTCTGGTTTAAGAGTGCAAGCGGGTCCTGCAAACTGACACCCAGAACAGTGGCTTGTGAGTTTTCTTTCTCTGGGCAATAGCCTGTACAGTGGTTCAGGGTCCTGAGGCCTTAAATTTCAGGGTCCCTCCTGGAGATCCACCTCTCGCAGGATGTTCCCCAGACGCTTAGGGGCACCAGTGCCAACTTGGTCTGGTTTGAGAGTGTCAAGTGGGTCCTGAAAACTGACACCAAGAACATTGTCTTCTGAGTTTTGTTTCCCAGGGAAAAAGCCTGTAAAGTGGTTCAGGGGCCTGAGGCCTTAAATGGCCAGGTTCCTCCTGGAATTCGGCCTCTCGCAGGATGCCTCCCAGACACATAGTGGCACCAGTACAAACTTCATCTCGTTGGAGAATGCCAAGTGGGTCCTGAAAATTGACACCCAGAACAGTGGCTTGTGAGTTTTGTCTCTCAGGGAAAAAGCCTCTAGAATGTTTCAGGGGCCTGAGGCCTTAAATGGCCGGGTGATTCCTGGAATTCCGCCTCCCGAAGGATGCCTCTCAGACGCAAGGTGGCTGCAGTGCCAACTTGGGCTGGTTTGACAGTGCCAAGTGGGTTCTGCAAACTGACACCCAGAACTGTGGCTACTGAGTTTTGGCTCCCAGGGAAAAAGCCTGTACAGTGGTTCAGGGTCCTGAGGCCTTAAATTTCAGGGTGCTTCCTGGAATTCCGCCTCTCGCTGGATGCCTCCCAGACGCAATGTGGCACAAGTGCCAACTTGGTCTGGTTTGGGAGTGTCAAGTGGGTCCTGAAAACTGACACCCAGAACAGTGGTTTGTGAGTTTTGTTTCCAAGGGAAATAGCCAGTAGAGTGGTTCAGGGTCCTGAGGCCTTAAATTGCCGGGTGCCTCCAGGAGATCCGCATCTTGCAGTATTTTTCCCAGACGCTATGCGGCACCATTGCCCACTTAGTCTGGTTTGAGAGTGTCAAGTGGGTCCTGAAAACTGACACCAAGCACATTGTCTTCTGAGTTTTGCTTCCCAGGGAAAAAGCCTGTAAAGTGGTTCAGGGTCCTGAGGCCTTAAATGGCCAAGTTCCTCCTGGAATTCGGCCTCTCGAAGGATGCCTCCCAGACACATAGTGGCACCAGTGCCAACTTCGTCTGGTTTGAGAATGCCAAGTGGGTCCTGCAAACTGACACCAAGAACAGTGGCTTGTGAGTTTTGTTTCCCAGGGAAAAAGCCTGTACAATGGTTCAGGGTCCTGCGGCGTTAAATTGCCGGGTGCCTCCAAGAATTCCGCCTCACACAGGATGCCTCCCAGATGCAAGGTGGCACCAGTGCCAACTTGGTCTGGTTTGAGAGTGCCTAGTGGGTCCTGAAAACTGACACCCAGAACAGTGGCTTGTGAGTTTTCTTTCCCAAGGAAAAGGCCTGTAGAGTGGTTCAGGGGCCTGAGGCCTTAAATTGCCGGGTGCCTCTTGGAATTCGGCCCCTAGCAGGATGCCTCCCAGACGCAAAGTGGCACCCGTGCCAACTTGGTCTGGTTTGAGAGTGCCAAGCGGGTCCTGAAAACTGACACCCAGAACAGTGGCTTCTGAGTTTTTTCTCCCTGGAAAATAGCCTGTACAGTGGTTCAGGGTCCTGAGGCCTTAAATTTCAGGGTCCCTCCTGGAGATCCGCCTCTCGCAGGATGTTTCCCAGACGCTTAGCGGCACCGGTGCCCACTTAGTCTGGTTTGAGAGTGCCAAGTGGGTGCTGAAAACTGACACCCAGAACAGTGGCTTCTGAGTTTTGTTTCCCAGGGAAAAAGCCTGTACAGTGGTTCAGGATCCTGAGGCCTTAAATTTCAGGGTGCCTAGGTGAATTCCGACTCTTGCAGGATGCCTCCCAGACGCAAAGTGGCACCAGTGCCAACTTGGTCTGATTTGAGAGTGCCAAGTGGGTCTCCAAACTGATACCCAGAACAGTGGCTTCTGAGTTTTGTTTCCCAGGGGAATACCCTGTAGAGTGGTTCAGGGTTCTGCCGCGTTAAATTTCAGGGTGCCTCCTGGAATTCGGCCTCTCGCAGGATGCCTCCCAGACGCAAGCTGTCACAAGTGCCAACATGGTCTCGTTTGAGAGTGCCTAGTGGGTCCTGAAAACTGACATCCAGAACAGTGGCTTCTGAGTTTTGTTTCGCAGGGAAATACCCTGTAGAGTGGTTCAGGGTCCTGCGGCCTTAAATTGCCGGGTGCCTCCTAGAATTTCGCCTCACACAGGATGCCCCCTAGATGCAAGGTGGCACCAGTGCCAACTTGGTCTGGTTTGAGAGTTCCTAGTGGGTCCTGAAAAATGACACCCAGAACAGTGGCTTGTGAGTTTTGTTTCCCAGGGAAATACCCTTTAGAGTGGTTCAGGGTCCTGCGGCCTTAAATTGCCGGGTCCCTCTTGGAATTCGGCCCCTAGCAGGATGCCTCCCAGACGCAAAGTGGCACCCGTGCCAACTTGGTCTGGTTTAAGAGTGCAAACGGGTCCTGCAAACTGACACCCAGAACAGTGGCTTGTGAGTTTTGTTTCCCAGGGAAAAGGCCTGTAGAGTGGTTCAGGGTCCTGCCGCCTTAAATTGCCGGGTCCCTCTTGGAATTCGGCCCCTAGCAGGATGCCTCCCAGACGCAAAGTGTCACCCATGCCAACTTGGTCTGGTTTGAGAATGCAAGCGGGTCCTGCAAACTGACACCCAGAACAGTGGCTTGTGAGTTTTTTTTCCCTGGGCAATAGCCTGTACAGTGGTTCAGGGTCCTGGGGCCTTAAATTTCAGGGTCCCTCCTGGAGATCCGCCTCTCGCAGGATGTTCCCCAGACGCTTTGCGGCACCAGTGCCAACTTGGTCTGGTTTGAGAGTGCCTAGTGGGTCCTGCAAACTGACACCAAGAACAGTGGCTTCTGAGATTTGTTTCCCAGGGAAAAAGCCTGTACAATGGTTCAGGGTCCTGAGGCGTTAGATGTCCAGGTGCCTCCTGGAATACGGCCTCTCGCAGGATGCGTTTCAGACGAAGGGTGGCAGCAGTGCCAACTTGGTCTGGTTTGAGAGTGCCTAGTGGGTCCTGAAAACTGACACCCAGAACAGTGGTTTGTGAGTTTTGGCTCCCAGGGAAAAAGCCTGTACAATGGTTCGGAGTCCTGCGGCTTTAAATTGCCGGGTGCCTCCTGGAGATCCGCCTCTTGCAGGATTTTTCCCAGATGCTATGCGGCACCATTGCCCATTTAGTCTGGTTTGAGAGTGTCAAGTGGGTCCTGAAAACTGACACCAAGAACATTGTCTTCTGAGTTTTGTTTCCCAGGGAAAAAGCCTGTAAAGTGGTTCAGGGGCCTGAGGCCTTAAATGGCCAGGTTCCTCCTGGAATTCGGCCTCTCGCAGGATGCCTCCCAGACACATAGTGGCACCAGTGCAAACTTCATCTCGTTGGAGAATGCCAAGTGGGTTCTGAAAACTGACACCCAGAACAGTGGCTTGTGAGTTTTGTTTCCCAGGGAAAAAGCCTGTACAATGGTTCAGGGTCCTGCGGCCTTAAATTGCCGGGTGCCTCCTGGAATTCTGCCTCACACAGGATGCCTCCCAGATGCAAGGTGGCACCAGTGCCAAGTTGGTCTGGTTTGAGAGTGCCTAGTGGGTCCTGAAAACTGACACCCAGAACAGTGGCTTCTGAGTTTTGATTCCCAGGGAAAAAACCTGTAGAGTGGTTCAGGGTCCTGAGGCCTTAAATGGCCAGGTGCCTTCTGGAATTCGGCCTCTCGCAGGATGCCTCCCAGACGCAAAGTGGCACCAGTGCCAACTTGGTCTGATTTGAGAGTGCCAAGTGGGTCTCCAAACTGATACCCAGAACAGTGGCTTCTGAGTTTTGTTTCCCAGGGAAAAACACTGTACAGTCGTTCAGGGTCCTGCCGCGTTAAATTTCAGGGTGCCTCCTAGAATTCTGCCTCACACAGGATGCCTCCCAGATGCAAGGTGGCAGCAGTGCCAACTTGGTCTGGTTTGAGAGTTCCTAGTGGGTCCTGAAAACTGACACCCAGAACAGTGGCTTGTGAGTTTTGTTTCCCAGGGAAATACCCTTTAGAGTGGTTCAGGGTCCTGCGGTCTTAAATTTCAGGGTCCCTCCTGGAGATCCGCCTCTCGCAGGATGTTCCCCAGATGCTTAGCGGCACCAGTGCAAACTTGGTCTGGTTTGTGAGTGCCAAGTGGGTCCTGCAAACTGACACCCAGAACAGTGGCAGCTGAGTTTTGTTTCCCAGGGAAAAGGCCTGTATAATGGTTCAGGGTCCTGCGGCCAGAAATTGCCGGGTGCCGCCTGGGGATCCGCCTCTTGGAAGATTTTTTTCATACGTTAGGTTGCACATATGCCCACGTCGTCTTCTTTGAGAGTGCAAAGTGGGTCCTGCAAACTCACACCCAGAACAGCGGCTTCTGAGTTTTGTTTAACGGGGAAAAAGCCTGTACAATGGTCCAGGGTCCTGAGGCCTAAAATGGCCAGGTTCCTCCTGGAATTCGGCCTCTCGCAGGATGCCTATCAGACGCAAGGAGTCCGTGGTGCCAACTTGGGCTGGTTTGAGAGTGCCTAGTGGGTCCTGAAAACTGACACCCAGAACAGTGGCTTGTGAGTTTTGTTTCCCAGGGAAAAAGCCTCTACAGGGGTTCAGGGGCCTGAGGCTTTAAATCGCCAGGTGCCTCGTGGGATTCTGCCACTCTCAGGTTTCCTCCCAAACGCAAGGTTTCACCAGTGCCAACTTAGTCTGGTTTGAGAGTTCCATGTGGGTCCTGCAAACTGACACCCTGAACAGTGGCTTCTGAGTCTTGTTTCCCAGGGAAAAGGCCTGTACACTGGTTCAGGGGCCGAAGGCCTTAAATTGCCGGGTGCCTCCTGGAATTGTGCCTCTCGCAGGATGCCTCCCAGACACAAAGTGGCACCAGTGCCAACTTGGATTGGTTTGAGAGTGCCAAGTGGGTCCTGAAAACTGTCACCAAGAACAGTGGCTTTTGAGTTTTGTTTCCCAGGGAAATACCCTGTAGAGTGGTTCAGGGACCTGAGGCCTTAAATTGCCGGGAGCCTCCTGGAAATCTCCCTCTTGCAGGATGTTTCCCAGCCGTTTAGCGGCACCGGTGCCCACTTACTCTGGTTTGAGAGTGCCGAGTGGGTCCTGAAAACTGACACCCTGAACAGTGGGTTCTGACTTTGGTTTCCAGGGAAATACCCTATAGATTGGCTCAGCTTCCTGAGGCCTTAAATGGCCAGGTGCCTCCTGGAATTCCACCTCTCGGAAGATGCCTCCCAGACGCAAGGTGGCACCAGTGCCAACCTAGTCTAGTTTGAGAGTGCCAAGTGGGTCCTGAAAACTGACACCCTGAACAGTGGCTTCTGAGTTTTGTTTCCCAGGGAAAAAGCCTGTTGAGTGGTTCAGGGTCCTGAGGCCATAAATGGCCAGGTGCCTCGTGGGATTCCGCCTCTCTCAGGATGCCTCCAGACGCAAGGTTTCAATAGTGCCAACTTGGTCTGGTTTGAGAGTGCCTAGTGGGTCCTGCAAACTGACACCCAGAACAGTGGCTTGTGAGTTTTGTTTCCCAGGGAAAAAGCCTGTAGAGTGGTTCAGGGTCCTGAGGCCGAAAATTGCCGGGAACCACCTGGAGATCTCCCTCTTGCAGGATGTTTCCCAGACGCTAACCGGCACCGGTGCCCACTTAGTCTGGTTTGAGAGTGCCAACTGCGTCCTGAGAACTGACATCCAGAACAGTGGCTTCTGAGTTTTGTTTCCCAGGGAAAAAGCCCTGTACAGTGGTTCATGGTCCTGAGTCCTTCAAAGGCCTGCTGCCTCCTGGAACGCCGCCTCTCGCAGGATGCCTTTCTGAAGCCTGCTGGCACCAATGCCAACTTGGTCTAATTTTAGAGTACCTAGTGGCTCCTGCAAACTGACACCCAGAACAGTGGCTTCTAAATTTTGTTTCCCAGGGAAAAAGCCTGTAGAGTTCTTCTCGATCCTGAGGCCTTAAATTTCAGGGTCCCTCCTGGAGATCCGCCTCTCGCAGGATGTCCCCCAGACGCTTAGCGGCACCAGTGTAAACTTGGTCTGGATTGCAAATGCCAAGTGGGTCCAGCTAACTGTCACCCAGAGCAGTGGCTTCTGAGTTTTGTTTCCCAGGGAAAAAGCCTGTACAGTGGTTCAGGGTCCTGAGGCCTTAAATTTCAGGGTGCCTCCTGGAATTCCGCCTCTCGCTGGATGCCTCCCAGACGCAATGTGGCACAAGTGCCAACTTGGTCTGGTTTGGGAGTGTCAAGTGGGTCCTGAAAACTGACACCCAGAACAGTGGTTTGTGAGTTTTGTTTCCCAGGGAAATAGCCAGTAGAGTGGTTCAGGGTCCTGAGGCCTTAACTTGCCGGGTGCCTCCAGGAGATCCGCCTCTTGCAGGATTTTTCCCAGACGCTATGCGGCACCATTGCCCACTTAGTCTGGTTTGAGAGTGTCAAGTGGGTCCTGAAAACTGACACCAAGAACATTGTCTTCTGAGTTTTGCTTCCCAGGGAAAAAGCCTGTAAAGTGGTTCAGGGTCCTGAGGCCTTAAATGGCCAAGTTCCTCCTGGAATTCGGCCCCTAGCAGGATGCCTCCCAGACACATAGTGGCACCAGTGCCAACTTCGTCTGGTTTGAGAATGCCAAGTGGGTCCTGCAAGCTGACACCAAGAACAGTGGTTTCTGAGTTTTGTTTCCCAGGGAAAAAGCCTGTACAATGGTTCAGGGTCCTGCGGCGTTAAATTGCCGGGTGCCTCCTAGAATTCCGCCTCACACAGGATGCCTCCCAGATGCAAGGTGGCACCAGTGCCAACTTGGTCTGGTTTGAGAGTGCCTAGTGGGTCCTGAAAACTGACACCCAGAACAGTGGCTTGTGAGTTTTCTTTCCCAGGGAAAAGGCCTGTAGAGTGGTTCAGGGTCCTGAGGACTTAAATTGCCGGGTGCCTCTTGGAATTCGGCCCCTAGCAGGATGCCTCCTAGACGCAAAGTGGCACCCGTGCCAACTTGGTCTGGTTTGAGAGTGCCAAGCGGGTCCTGAAAACTGACACCCAGAACAGTGGCTTCTGAGTTTTTTCTCCCTGGAAAATAGCCTGTACAGTGGTTCAGGGTCCTGAGGCCTTAAATTTCAGGGTCCCTCCTGGAGATCCGCCTCTCGCAGGATTTTTCCCAGGCGCAAAGTGGCACCGTTGCCCACTTAGTCTGGTTTGAGAGTGCCAAGTGGGTGCTGAAAACTGACACCCAGAACAGTGGCTTCTGAGTTTTGGTTCCCAGGGAAAAAGCCTGTACAATGGTTCGGGGCCCTGCGGCCTTAAATTTCAGGGTGCCTAGGTGAATTCCGCCTCTCGCAGGATGCCTCCCAAACGCAAGCTGGCACCAATGCATTCTTGGTCTGGTTTGACAGTGCAGAGTGGGTCCTGCAAACTGACACCCAGAACAGTGGCTTCTGAGTTTTTTTTCCCAGGGAAAAAGCCTGTACAGTGGTTCAGGGTCTTGAGGCCATAAATGGCCAGGTGCCTCCTGGAATTCCGCGTCTCGCAGGATGCGTTTCAGAGGAAGGGTGGCAGCAGTGCCAACTTGGTCTGGTTTGAGAGTGCCAAGTGGGTCCTGAAAATTGACACCCAGAACAGTGGCTTGTGAGTTTTGTTTCCCAGGGAAAAGGCCTGTACACTGGTTCAGGGGCCTGAAACTTTAAATGGCCAGGTGCCTTCTTGAATTCGGCCTCTCGCAGGATGCCTCCCAGACGCAATGTGACACCAGTGCCAACTTGGTCTTGTTTGAGAGTGCCTAGTGGGTCCTGAAAACTGACACCCAGAACAGTGGTTTGTGAGTTTTGTTTCCCAGGGAAAAAGCCCGTGCAATGGTTCGGGGTCCTGCGGCCTTAAATTGTCGGGTGCCTCCTGGAGATCCGCCTCTTGCAGGATTTTTCCCAGATGCTATGCGGCACCATTGCCCACTTAGTCTGGGTTGAGAGTGTCAAGTGGGTCCTGAAAACTGACACCAAGAACATTGCCTTCTGAGTTTTGTTTCCCAGGGAAAAAGCCTGTAAAGTGGTTCAGGGGCCTGAGGCCTTAAATGGCCAGGTTCCTCCTGGAATTCGGCCTCTCGCAGGATGCCTCCCAGACACAGAGTGGCACCAGTGCCAACTTCGTCTGGTTTGAGAATGCCAAGTGGGTCCTGAAAACTGACACCCAGAACAGTGGCTTGTGAGTTTTGTTTCCCAGGGAAAAAGCCTGTACAATGGTTCAGATTCCTGCGGCCTTAGATCTCCGGGTGCCTCCTGGAGATCCGCCTCTTGCAGGATTTTTCCCAGACGCTCTGCGGCACCACTTCCCACTTAGTCTGGTTTGATAGAATCAAGTGGGTCCTGAAAACTGACACACAGAACAGTGGCTTCTGAGTTTTGTTTCCCAGGGAAATGGCCTGTACACTGGTTCCGGGGCCTGAAACTTTAAATGGCCAGGTGCCTTCTTGAATTCAGCCTCTCGCAGGATGCCTCCCAGACGCAATGTGGCACCCGTGCCAACTTGGTCTGGTTTGAGAGTGCCAAGTGGGTCCTCCAAGCTGACACCCAGAACAGTGGTTTCTGAATTTTGTTTCCCAGGGAAATACCCTGTAGAGTGGTTCAGGGTCCTGAGGCCTTAAATGGCCAGGTGCCTCCTGGAATTCGGCCTCTCGAAGGATTTTTCCCAGACGCAAGCTGGAACAAGTGCCAACATGGCTAAGTTTGAGAGTGCCAAGTGGTTCCTGAAAACTGACATCCAGAACAGTGGCTTCTGAGTTTTGTTTCCCAGGGAAAAAGCCTGTACAATGGTTCAGGGTCCTGAGGCCTTAAATGGCCAGGTGCCTCCTGGAATTCCGCGTCTCGCAGGATGCGTTTCAGAGGAAGGGTGGCAGCAGTGCCAACTTGGTCTGGTTTGAGAGTGCCAAGTGGGTCCTGAAAATTGACACCCAGAACAATGGCTTCTGAGTTTTCTTTCGCAGGGAAAAAGCCTGTACAGTGGTTCAGGGTCCTGAGGCCTTAAATTTCAGGGTCCCTCCTGGAGATCCACCTCTCGCAGGATGTTCCCCAGACGCTTAGCGGCACCAGTGCCAACTTGGTCTGGTTTGAGAGTGCCTAGTGGGTCCTGCAAACTGACACCAAGAACAGTAGCTGCTGAGATTTGTTTCCCAGGGAAAAAGCCTGTAGAATGGTTCAGGGTCCTGAGGCCTTAAATGGCCAGGTGCCTCCTGGAATTCCGCGTCTCGCAGGATGCGTTTCAGACGAAGGGTGGCAGCAGTGCCAACTTGGTCTTGTTTGAGAGTGCCAAGTGGGTCCTGAAAATTGACACCCAGAACAGTGGCTTGTGAGTTTTGTCTCTCAGGGAAAAAGCCTCTAGAATGTTTCAGGGGCCTGAGGCCTTAAATGGCCGGGTGATTCTTGGAATTCCGCCTCTCGAAGGATGCCTCTCAGACGCAAGGTGGCTGCAGTGCCAACTTGGGCTGGTTTGAGAGTGCCAAGTGGGTTCTGCAAACAGACACCCAGAACTGTGGCTTCTGAGTTTTGTTTCCCAGGGAAAAAGCCTGTAGAGTGGTTCAGGGTCCTGAGGCCTTAAATTTCAGGGTGCCTAGGTGAATTCCGACTCTTGCAGGATGCCTCCCAGATGCAAAGTGGCACCAGTGCCAACTTGGTCTGATTTGAGAGTGCCAAGTGGGTCTCCAAACTGATACCCAGAACAGTGGCTTCTGAGTTTTGTTTCCCAGGGAAATACCCTGTAGAGTGGTTCAGGGTCCTGCCGCGTTAAATTTCAGGGTGCCTCCTGGAATTCGGCCTCTCGCAGGATGCCTCCCAGACGCAAGCTGTCACAAGTGCCAACATGGTCTCGTTTGAGAGTGCCTAGTGGGTCCTGAAAACTGACATCCAGAACAGTGGCTTCTGAGTTTTGTTTCGCAGGGAAATACCCTGTAGAGTGGTTCAGGGTCCTGCGGCCTTAAATTGCCGGGTGCCTCCTAGAATTTCGCCTCACACAGGATGCCCCCTAGATGCAAGGTGGCACCAGTGCCAACTTGGTCTGGTTTGAGAGTTCCTAGTGGGTCCTGAAAAATGACACCCAGAACAGTGGCTTGTGAGTTTTGTTTCCCAGGGAAATACCCTTTAGAGTGGTTCAGGGTCCTGCGGCCTTAAATTGCCGGGTCCCTCTTGGAATTCGGCCCCTAGCAGGATGCCTCCCAGACGCAAAGTGGCACCCGTGCCAACTTGGTCTGGTTTAAGAGTGCAAGCGGGTCCTGCAAACTGACACCCAGAACAGTGGCTTGTGAGTTTTCTTTCTCTGGGCAATAGCCTGTACAGTGGTTCAGGGTCCTGAGGCCTTAAATTTCAGGGTCCCTCCTGGAGATCCACCTCTCGCAGGATGTTCCCCAGACGCTTAGCGGCACCAGTGCCAACTTGGTCTGGTTTGAGAGTGCCAAGTGGGTCCTGCAAACTGACACCAAGAACAGTGGCTGCTGAGATTTGTTTCCCAGGGAAAAAGCCTGTACAATGGTTCAGGGTCCTGAGGCCTTAAATGGCCAGGTGCCTCCTGGAATTCCGCCTCTCACAGGATGCGTTTCAGAGGAAGGGTGGCAGCAGTGCCAACTTGGTCTTGTTTGAGAGTGCCAAGTGGGTCCTGAAAATTGACACCCAGAACAGTGGCTTCTGAGTTTTGTCTCTCAGGGAAAAAGCCTCTAGAATGTTTCAGGGGCCTGAGGCCTTAAATGGCCGGGTGATTCCTGGAATTCCGCCTCTCGAAGGATGCCTCTCAGACGCAAGGTGGCTGCAGTGCCAACTTGGGCTGGTTTGACAGTGCCAAGTGGGTTCTGCAAACTGACACCCAGAACTGTGGCTACTGAGTTTTGGCTCCCAGGGAAAAAGCCTGTACAGTGGTTCAGGGTCCTGAGGCCTTAAATTTCAGGGTGCCTCCTGGAATTCCGCCTCTCGCTGGATGCCTCCCAGACGCAATGTGGCACAAGTGCCAACTTGGTCTGGTTTGGGAGTGTCAAGTGGGTCCTGAAAACTGACACCCAGAACAGTGGTTTGTGAGTTTTGTTTCCAAGGGAAATAGCCAGTAGAGTGGTTCAGGGTCCTGAGGCCTTAAATTGCCGGGTGCCTCCAGGAGATCCGCATCTTGCAGTATTTTTTCCAGACGCTATGCGGCACCATTGCCCACTTAGTCTGGTTTGAGAGTGTCAAGTGGGTCCTGAAAACTGACACCAAGCACATTGTCTTCTGAGTTTTGTTTCCCAGGGAAAAAGCCTGTAAAGTGGTTCAGGGTCCTGAGGCCTTAAATGGCCAAGTTCCTCCTGGAATTCGGCCTCTCGAAGGATGCCTCCCAGACACTAAGTCGCACCAGTGCCAACTTCGTCTGGTTTGAGAATGCCAAGTGGGTCCTGCAAACTGACACCAAGAACAGTGGCTTGTGAGTTTTGTTTCCCAGGGAAAAAGCCTGTACAATGGTTCAGGGTCCTGCGGCGTTAAATTGCCGGGTGCCTCCTAGAATTCCGCCTCTCGAAGGATGCCTCTCAGATGCAAGGTGGCACCAGTGCCAACTTGGTCTGGTTTGAGAGTGCCTAGTGGGTCCTGAAAACTGACACCCAGAACAGTGGCTTGTGAGTTTTCTTTCCCAAGGAAAAGGCCTGTAGAGTGGTTCAGGGGCCTGAGGCCTTAAATTGCCGGGTGCCTCTTGGAATTCGGCCCCTAGCAGGATGCCTCCCAGACGCAAAGTGGCACCCGTGCCAACTTGGTCTGGTTTGAGAGTGCCAAGCGGGTCCTGAAAACTGACACCCAGAACAGTGGCTTCTGAGTTTTGTTTCGCAGGGAAATACCCTGTAGAGTGGTTCAGGGTCCTGCGGCCTTAAATTGCCGGGTGCCTCCTAGAATTTCGCCTCACACAGGATGCCCCCTAGATGCAAGGTGGCACCAGTGCCAACTTGGTCTGGTTTGAGAGTTCCTAGTGGGTCCTGAAAAATGACACCCAGAACAGTGGCTTGTGAGTTTTGTTTCCCAGGGAAATACCCTTTAGAGTGGTTCAGGGTCCTGCGGCCTTAAATTGCCGGGTCCCTCTTGGAATTCGGCCCCTAGCAGGATGCCTCCCAGACGCAAAGTGGCACCCGTGCCAACTTGGTCTGGTTTAAGAGTGCAAGCGGGTCCTGCAAACTGACACCCAGAACAGTGGCTTGTGAGTTTTGTTTCCCAGGGAAAAGGCCTGTAGAGTGGTTCAGGGTCCTGCCGCCTTAAATTGCCGGGTCCCTCTTGGAATTCGGCCCCTAGCAGGATGCCTCCCAGACGCAAAGTGTCACCCATGCCAACTTGGTCTGGTTTGAGAGTGCAAGCGGGTCCTGCAAACTGACACCCAGAACAGTGGCTTGTGAGTTTTTTTTCCCTGGGCAATAGCCTGTACAGTGGTTTAGGGTCCTGGGGCCTTAAATTTCAGGGTCCCTCCTGGAGATCCGCCTCTCGCAGGATGTTCCCCAGATGCTTAGCGGCACCAGTGCAAACTTGGTCTGGTTTGTGAGTGCCAAGTGGGTCCTGCAAACTGACACCCAGAACAGTGGCAGCTGAGTTTTGTTTCCCAGGGAAAAGGCCTGTATAATGGTTCAGGGTCCTGCGGCCAGAAATTGCCGGGTGCCGCCTGGGGATCCGCCTCTTGGAAGATTTTTTTCATACGTTAGGTTGCACATATGCCCACGTCGTCTTCTTTGAGAGTGCAAAGTGGGTCCTGCAAACTCACACCCAGAACAGCGGCTTCTGAGTTTTGTTTAACGGGGAAAAAGCCTGTACAATGGTCCAGGGTCCTGAGGCCTAAAATGGCCAGGTTCCTCCTGGAATTCGGCCTCTCGCAGGATGCCTATCAGACGCAAGGAGTCCGTGGTGCCAACTTGGGCTGGTTTGAGAGTGCCTAGTGGGTCCTGAAAACTGACACCCAGAACAGTGGCTTGTGAGTTTTGTTTCCCAGGGAAAAAGCCTCTACAGGGGTTCAGGGGCCTGAGGCTTTAAATCGCCAGGTGCCTCGTGGGATTCTGCCACTCTCAGGTTTCCTCCCAAACGCAAGGTTTCACCAGTGCCAACTTAGTCTGGTTTGAGAGTTCCATGTGGGTCCTGCAAACTGACACCCTGAACAGTGGCTTCTGAGTCTTGTTTCCCAGGGAAAAGGCCTGTACACTGGTTCAGGGGCCGAAGGCCTTAAATTGCCGGGTGCCTCCTGGAATTGTGCCTCTCGCAGGATGCCTCCCAGACACAAAGTGGCACCAGTGCCAACTTGGATTGGTTTGAGAGTGCCAAGTGGGTCCTGAAAACTGTCACCAAGAACAGTGGCTTTTGAGTTTTGTTTCCCAGGGAAATACCCTGTAGAGTGGTTCAGGGACCTGAGGCCTTAAATTGCCGGGAGCCTCCTGGAAATCTCCCTCTTGCAGGATGTTTCCCAGCCGTTTAGCGGCACCGGTGCCCACTTACTCTGGTTTGAGAGTGCCGAGTGGGTCCTGAAAACTGACACCCTGAACAGTGGGTTCTGACTTTGGTTTCCAGGGAAATACCCTATAGATTGGCTCAGCTTCCTGAGGCCTTAAATGGCCAGGTGCCTCCTGGAATTCCACCTCTCGGAAGATGCCTCCCAGACGCAAGGTGGCACCAGTGCCAACCTAGTCTAGTTTGAGAGTGCCAAGTGGGTCCTGAAAACTGACACCCTGAACAGTGGCTTCTGAGTTTTGTTTCCCAGGGAAAAAGCCTGTTGAGTGGTTCAGGGTCCTGAGGCCATAAATGGCCAGGTGCCTCGTGGGATTCCGCCTCTCTCAGGATGCCTCCAGACGCAAGGTTTCAATAGTGCCAACTTGGTCTGGTTTGAGAGTGCCTAGTGGGTCCTGCAAACTGACACCCAGAACAGTGGCTTGTGAGTTTTGTTTCCCAGGGAAAAAGCCTGTAGAGTGGTTCAGGGTCCTGAGGCCGTAAATTGCCGGGAACCACCTGGAGATCTCCCTCTTGCAGGATGTTTCCCAGACGCTAACCGGCACCGGTGCCCACTTAGTCTGGTTTGAGAGTGCCAACTGCGTCCTGAGAACTGACATCCAGAACAGTGGCTTCTGAGTTTTGTTTCCCAGGGAAAAAGCCCTGTACAGTGGTTCATGGTCCTGAGTCCTTCAAAGGCCTGCTGCCTCCTGGAACGCCGCCTCTCGCAGGATGCCTTTCTGAAGCCTGCTGGCACCAATGCCAACTTGGTCTAATTTTAGAGTACCTAGTGGGTCCTGCAAACTGACACCCAGAACAGTGGCTACTAAATTTTGTTTCCCAGGGAAAAAGCCTGTAGAGTTCTTCTCGATCCTGAGGCCTTAAATTTCAGGGTCCCTCCTGGAGATCCGCCTCTCGCAGGATGTCCCCCAGACGCTTAGCGGCACCAGTGTAAACTTGGTCTGGATTGCAAATGCCAAGTGGGTCCAGCTAACTGTCACCCAGAGCAGTGGCTTCTGAGTTTTGTTTCCCAGGGAAAAAGCCTGTACAATGGTTCAGGGTCCTGCGGCCTAAAATTATCGGGGGCCTTCTGGAATTCCGCCTCTCGCAGGATGTTTCCCAGAAACTAAACAGCACCACTGCTAACTTGGACGGGTTTGAGATTGCAAAGTGGGTCTTGCAAACTGATACCCAGAACAGTGGTGCGCTCCGGAGCGGGGGCTTGTGCCGAAAGAGGCCGGCAACAGGCGCTTACCTTCGGACAGCTCCGGATGCCCGTCTAATGCGTCTCTTGTCGCCTACACGGCAGGGAAAAGCTTTTCCACTCTGTCTAGGAAGGAGAAAGTGTGCCAGCACAGCAAATGCCTCCCGGACTTTCCCTGCAATTCAGCAAGTGCTTTGCAGCTTGAAATTGGAAGGAAAGCCTCAGATTTAGCAGCCAGAGCTTCAGGAGGAGCAGCAGCGAGCACAGCATCGCTTTTGCAGCAGCTCCTTCCATGTGCATGTTTTTGGGAGTGGAAAGGCTTGCAGAGTGTTCAAGTAGCTTTTTCTCTCCGCTGGAAAGCTGCAGGCTCAGTGCCAGTGTTCTGCAGCTTCTTTCTTCACGTTTCAGCAGCTAGCACGCTCTCCGTGTGCAGGAGAAGCGGCTGAGGCTTCCTTGCCGGAGAAGCGGCACCTTCGCCGGCAGAGAGCATCCTGCCGGCCGCGGTGCGCACCGGAGCGGGGGCTTGTGCCGAAAGTGGCCGGGAACAGGCGCTTACCTTCGGACAGCTCCGGATGCCCGTCTAATGCGTCTCTTGTCGCCTACACGGCAGGGAAAAGCTTTTCCACTCTGTCTAGGAAGGAGAAAGTGTGCCAGCACAGCAAATGCCTCCCGGACTTTCCCTGCAATTCAGCAAGTGCTTTGCAGCTTGAAATTGGAAGGAAAGCCTCAGATTTAGCAGCCAGAGCTTCAGGAGGAGCAGCAGCGAGCACAGCATCGCTTTTGCAGCAGCTCCTTCCATGTGCATGTTTTTGGGAGTTGGAAGGCTTGCAGAGTGTTCAAGTAGCTTTTTCTCTCCGCTGGAAAGCTGCACGCTCAGTGCCAGTGTTCTGCAGCTTCTTTCTTCACGTTTCAGCAGCTAGCACGCTCTCCGTGTGCAGGAGAAGCGGCTGAGGCTTCCTTGCCGGAGAAGCGGCACCTTCGCCGGCAGAGAGCATCCTGCCGGCCGCGGTGCGCTCCGGAGCGGGGGCTTGTGCCGAAAGAGGCCGGGAACAGGCGCTTACCTTCGGACAGCTCCGGATGCCCGTCTAATGCGTCTCTTGTCGCCTACACGGCAGGGAAAAGCTTTTCCACTCTGTCTAGGAAGGAGAAAGTGTGCCAGCACAGCAAATGCCTCCCGGACTTTCCCTGCAATTCAGCAAGTGCTTTGCAGCTTGAAATTGGAAGGAAAGCCTCAGATTTAGCAGCCAGAGCTTCAGGAGGAGCAGCAGCGAGCACAGCATCGCTTTTGCAGCAGCTCCTTCCATGTGCATGTTTTTGGGAGTGGAAAGGCTTGCAGAGTGTTCAAGTAGCTTTTTCTCTCCGCTGGAAAGCTGCACGCTCAGTGCCAGTGTTCTGCAGCTTCTTTCTTCACGTTTCAGCAGCTAGCACGCTCTCCGTGTGCAGGAGAAGCGGCTGAGGCTTCCTTGCCGGAGAAGCGGCACCTTCGCCGGCAGAGAGCATCCTGCCGGCCGCGGTGCGCTCCGGAGCGGGGGCTTGTGCCGAAAGAGGCCGGGAACAGGCGCTTACCTTCGGACAGCTCCGGATGCCCGTCTAATGCGTCTCTTGTCGCCTACACGGCAGGGAAAAGCTTTTCCACTCTGTCTAGGAAGGAGAAAGTGTGCCAGCACAGCAAATGCCTCCCGGACTTTCCCTGCAATTCAGCAAGTGCTTTGCAGCTTGAAATTGGAAGGAAAGCCTCAGATTTAGCAGCCAGAGCTTCAGGAGGAGCAGCAGCGAGCACAGCATCGCTTTTGCAGCAGCTCCTTCCATGTGCATGTTTTTGGGAGTGGAAAGGCTTGCAGAGTGTTCAAGTAGCTTTTTCTCTCCGCTGGAAAGCTGCAGGCTCAGTGCCAGTGTTCTGCAGCTTCTTTCTTCACGTTTCAGCAGCTAGCACGCTCTCCGTGTGCAGGAGAAGCGGCTGAGGCTTCCTTGCCGGAGAAGCGGCACCTTCGCCGGCAGAGAGCATCCTGCCGGCCGCGGTGCGCACCGGAGCGGGGGCTTGTGCCGAAAGTGGCCGGGAACAGGCGCTTACCTTCGGACAGCTCCGGATGCCCGTCTAATGCGTCTCTTGTCGCCTACACGGCAGGGAAAAGCTTTTCCACTCTGTCTAGGAAGGAGAAAGTGTGCCAGCACAGCAAATGCCTCCCGGACTTTCCCTGCAATTCAGCAAGTGCTTTGCAGCTTGAAATTGGAAGGAAAGCCTCAGATTTAGCAGCCAGAGCTTCAGGAGGAGCAGCAGCGAGCACAGCATCGCTTTTGCAGCAGCTCCTTCCATGTGCATGTTTTTGGGAGTTGGAAGGCTTGCAGAGTGTTCAAGTAGCTTTTTCTCTCCGCTGGAAAGCTGCACGCTCAGTGCCAGTGTTCTGCAGCTTCTTTCTTCACGTTTCAGCAGCTAGCACGCTCTCCGTGTGCAGGAGAAGCGGCTGAGGCTTCCTTGCCGGAGAAGCGGCACCTTCGCCGGCAGAGAGCATCCTGCCGGCCGCGGTGCGCTCCGGAGCGGGGGCTTGTGCCGAAAGAGGCCGGGAACAGGCGCTTACCTTCGGACAGCTCCGGATGCCCGTCTAATGCGTCTCTTGTCGCCTACACGGCAGGGAAAAGCTTTTCCACTCTGTCTAGGAAGGAGAAAGTGTGCCAGCACAGCAAATGCCTCCCGGACTTTCCCTGCAATTCAGCAAGTGCTTTGCAGCTTGAAATTGGAAGGAAAGCCTCAGATTTAGCAGCCAGAGCTTCAGGAGGAGCAGCAGCGAGCACAGCATCGCTTTTGCAGCAGCTCCTTCCATGTGCATGTTTTTGGGAGTTGGAAGGCTTGCAGAGTGTTCAAGTAGCTTTTTCTCTCCGCTGGAAAGCTGCAGGCTCAGTGCCAGTGTTCTGCAGCTTCTTTCTTCACGTTTCAGCAGCTAGCACGCTCTCCGTGTGCAGGAGAAGCGGCTGAGGCTTCCTTGCCGGAGAAGCGGCACCTTCGCCGGCAGAGAGCATCCTGCCGGCCGCGGTGCGCTCCGGAGCGGGGGCTTGTGCCGAAAGAGGCCGGCAACAGGCGCTTACCTTCGGACAGCTCCGGATGCCCGTCTAATGCGTCTCTTGTCGCCTACACGGCAGGGAAAAGCTTTTCCACTCTGTCTAGGAAGGAGAAAGTGTGCCAGCACAGCAAATGCCTCCCGGACTTTCCCTGCAATTCAGCAAGTGCTTTGCAGCTTGAAATTGGAAGGAAAGCCTCAGATTTAGCAGCCAGAGCTTCAGGAGGAGCAGCAGCGAGCACAGCATCGCTTTTGCAGCAGCTCCTTCCATGTGCATGTTTTTGGGAGTTGGAAGGCTTGCAGAGTGTTCAAGTAGCTTTTTCTCTCCGCTGGAAAGCTGCACGCTCAGTGCCAGTGTTCTGCAGCTTCTTTCTTCACGTTTCAGCAGCTAGCACGCTCTCCGTGTGCAGGAGAAGCGGCTGAGGCTTCCTTGCCGGAGAAGCGGCACCTTCGCCGGCAGAGAGCCTCCGGCCGGCCGCGGTGCGCTCCGGAGCGGGGGCTTGTGCCGAAAGAGGCCGGGAACAGGCGCTTACCTTCGGACAGCTCCGGATGCCCGTCTAATGCGTCTCTTGACGCCTACACGGCAGGGAAAAGCTTTTCCACTCTGTCTAGGAAGGAGAAAGTGTGCCAGCACAGCAAATGCCTCCCGGACTTTCCCTGCAATTCAGCAAGTGCTTTGCAGCTTGAAATTGGAAGGAAAGCCTCAGATTTAGCAGCCAGAGCTTCAGGAGGAGCAGCAGCGAGCACAGCATCGCTTTTGCAGCAGCTCCTTCCATGTGCATGTTTTTGGGAGTGGAAAGGCTTGCAGAGTGTTCAAGTAGCTTTTTCTCTCCGCTGGAAAGCTGCACGCTCAGTGCCAGTGTTCTGCAGCTTCTTTCTTCACGTTTCAGCAGCTAGCACGCTCTCCGTGTGCAGGAGAAGCGGCTGAGGCTTCCTTGCCGGAGAAGCAGCACCTTCGCCGGCAGAGAGCATCCTGCCGGCCGCGGTGCGCTCCGGAGCGGGGGCTTGTGCCGAAAGAGGCCGGCAACAGGCGCTTACCTTCGGACAGCTCCGGATGCCCGTCTAATGCGTCTCTTGTCGGCTACACGGCAGGGAAAAGCTTTTCCACTCTGTCTAGGAAGGAGAAAGTGTGCCAGCACAGCAAATGCCTCCCGGAGTTTCCCTGCAATTCAGCAAGTGCTTTGCAGCTTGAAATTGGAAGGAAAGCCTCAGATTTAGCAGCCAGAGCTTCAGGAGGAGCAGCAGCGAGCACAGCATCGCTTTTGCAGCAGCTCCTTCCATGTGCATGTTTTTGGGAGTGGAAAGGCTTGCAGAGTGTTCAAGTAGCTTTTTCTCTCCGCTGGAAAGCTGCAGGCTCAGTGCCAGTGTTCTGCAGCTTCTTTCTTCACGTTTCAGCAGCTAGCACGCTCTCCGTGTGCAGGAGAAGCGGCTGAGGCTTCCTTGCCGGAGAAGCGGCACCTTCGCCGGCAGAGAGCATCCTGCCGGCCGCGGTGCGCACCGGAGCGGGGGCTTGTGCCGAAAGTGGCCGGGAACAGGCGCTTACCTTCGGACAGCTCCGGATGCCCGTCTAATGCGTCTCTTGTCGCCTACACGGCAGGGAAAAGCTTTTCCACTCTGTCTAGGAAGGAGAAAGTGTGCCAGCACAGCAAATGCCTCCCGGACTTTCCCTGCAATTCAGCAAGTGCTTTGCAGCTTGAAATTGGAAGGAAAGCCTCAGATTTAGCAGCCAGAGCTACAGGAGGAGCAGCAGCGAGCACAGCATCGCTTTTGCAGCAGCTCCTTCCATGTGCATGTTTTTGGGAGTTGGAAGGCTTGCAGAGTGTTCAAGTAGCTTTTTCTCTCCGCTGGAAAGCTGCAGGCTCAGTGCCAGTGTTCTGCAGCTTCTTTCTTCACGTTTCAGCAGCTAGCACGCTCTCCGTGTGCAGGAGAAGCGGCTGAGGCTTCCTTGCCGGAGAAGCGGCACCTTCGCCGGCAGAGAGCATCCTGCCGGCCGCGGTGCGCTCCGGAGCGGGGGCTTGTGCCGAAAGAGGCCGGGAACAGGCGCTTACCTTCGGACAGCTCCGGATGCCCGTCTAATGCGTCTCTTGTCGCCTACACGGCAGGGAAAAGCTTTTCCACTCTGTCTAGGAAGGAGAAAGTGTGCCAGCACAGCAAATGCCTCCCGGACTTTCCCTGCAATTCAGCAAGTGCTTTGCAGCTTGAAATTGGAAGGAAAGCCTCAGATTTAGCAGCCAGAGCTTCAGGAGGAGCAGCAGCGAGCACAGCATCGCTTTTGCAGCAGCTCCTTCCATGTGCATGTTTTTGGGAGTTGGAAGGCTTGCAGAGTGTTCAAGTAGCTTTTTCTCTCCGCTGGAAAGCTGCAGGCTCAGTGCCAGTGTTCTGCAGCTTCTTTCTTCACGTTTCAGCAGCTAGCACGCTCTCCGTGTGCAGGAGAAGCGGCTGAGGCTTCCTTGCCGGAGAAGCGGCACCTTCGCCGGCAGAGAGCATCCTGCCGGCCGCGGTGCGCTCCGGAGCGGGGGCTTGTGCCGAAAGAGGCCGGCAACAGGCGCTTACCTTCGGACAGCTCCGGATGCCCGTCTAATGCGTCTCTTGACGCCTACACGGCAGGGAAAAGCTTTTCCACTCTGTCTAGGAAGGAGAAAGTGTGCCAGCACAGCAAATGCCTCCCGGACTTTCCCTGCAATTCAGCAAGTGCTTTGCAGCTTGAAATTGGAAGGAAAGCCTCAGATTTAGCAGCCAGAGCTTCAGGAGGAGCAGCAGCGAGCACAGCATCGCTTTTGCAGCAGCTCCTTCCATGTGCATGTTTTTGGGAGTTGGAAGGCTTGCAGAGTGTTCAAGTAGCTTTTTCTCTCCGCTGGAAAGCTGCAGGCTCAGTGCCAGTGTTCTGCAGCTTCTTTCTTCACGTTTCAGCAGCTAGCACGCTCTCCGTGTGCAGGAGAAGCGGCTGAGGCTTCCTTGCCGGAGAAGCGGCACCTTCGCCGGCAGAGAGCATCCTGCCGGCCGCGGTGCGCTCCGGAGCGGGGGCTTGTGCCGAAAGAGGCCGGGAACAGGCGCTTACCTTCGGACAGCTCCGGATGCCCGTCTAATGCGTCTCTTGTCGCCTACACGGCAGGGAAAAGCTTTTCCACTCTGTCTAGGAAGGAGAAAGTGTGCCAGCACAGCAAATGCCTCCCGGACTTTCCCTGCAATTCAGCAAGTGCTTTGCAGCTTGAAATTGGAAGGAAAGCCTCAGATTTAGCAGCCAGAGCTTCAGGAGGAGCAGCAGCGAGCACAGCATCGCTTTTGCAGCAGCTCCTTCCATGTGCATGTTTTTGGGAGTGGAAAGGCTTGCAGAGTGTTCAAGTAGCTTTTTCTCTCCGCTGGAAAGCTGCAGGCTCAGTGCCAGTGTTCTGCAGCTTCTTTCTTCACGTTTCAGCAGCTAGCACGCTCTCCGTGTGCAGGAGAAGCGGCTGAGGCTTCCTTGCCGGAGAAGCGGCACCTTCGCCGGCAGAGAGCATCCTGCCGGCCGCGGTGCGCTCCGGAGCGGGGGCTTGTGCCGAAAGAGGCCGGGAACAGGCGCTTACCTTCGGACAGCTCCGGATGCCCGTCTAATGCGTCTCTTGTCGCCTACACGGCAGGGAAAAGCTTTTCCACTCTGTCTAGGAAGGAGAAAGTGTGCCAGCACAGCAAATGCCTCCCGGACTTTCCCTGCAATTCAGCAAGTGCTTTGCAGCTTGAAATTGGAAGGAAAGCCTCAGATTTAGCAGCCAGAGCTTCAGGAGGAGCAGCAGCGAGCACAGCATCGCTTTTGCAGCAGCTCCTTCCATGTGCATGTTTTTGGGAGTGGAAAGGCTTGCAGAGTGTTCAAGTAGCTTTTTCTCTCCGCTGGAAAGCTGCAGGCTCAGTGCCAGTGTTCTGCAGCTTCTTTCTTCACGTTTCAGCAGCTAGCACGCTCTCCGTGTGCAGGAGAAGCGGCTGAGGCTTCCTTGCCGGAGAAGCGGCACCTTCGCCGGCAGAGAGCCTCCGGCCGGCCGCGGTGCGCTCCGGAGCGGGGGCTTGTGCCGAAAGAGGCCGGGAACAGGCGCTTACCTTCGGACAGCTCCGGATGCCCGTCTAATGCGTCTCTTGTCGCCTACACGGCAGGGAAAAGCTTTTCCACTCTGTCTAGGAAGGAGAAAGTGTGCCAGCACAGCAAATGCCCCCCGGACTTTCCCTGCAATTCAGCAAGTGCTTTGCAGCTTGAAATTGGAAGGAAAGCCTCAGATTTAGCAGCCAGAGCTTCAGGAGGAGCAGCAGCGAGCACAGCATCGCTTTTGCAGCAGCTCCTTCCATGTGCATGTTTTTGGGAGTGGAAAGGCTTGCAGAGTGTTCAAGTAGCTTTTTCTCTCCGCTGGAAAGCTGCAGGCTCAGTGCCAGTGTTCTGCAGCTTCTTTCTTCACGTTTCAGCAGCTAGCACGCTCTCCGTGTGCAGGAGAAGCGGCTGAGGCTTCCTTGCCGGAGAAGCGGCACCTTCGCCGGCAGAGAGCCTCCGGCCGGCCGCGGTGCGCTCCGGAGCGGGGGCTTGTGCCGAAAGAGGCCGGGAACAGGCGCTTACCTTCGGACAGCTCCGGATGCCCGTCTAATGCGTCTCTTGTCGCCTACACGGCAGGGAAAAGCTTTTCCACTCTGTCTAGGAAGGAGAAAGTGTGCCAGCACAGCAAATGCCTCCCGGACTTTCCCTGCAATTCAGCAAGTGCTTTGCAGCTTGAAATTGGAAGGAAAGCCTCAGATTTAGCAGCCAGAGCTTCAGGAGGAGCAGCAGCGAGCACAGCATCGCTTTTGCAGCAGCTCCTTCCATGTGCATGTTTTTGGGAGTGGAAAGGCTTGCAGAGTGTTCAAGTAGCTTTTTCTCTCCGCTGGAAAGCTGCACGCTCAGTGCCAGTGTTCTGCAGCTTCTTTCTTCACGTTTCAGCAGCTAGCACGCTCTCCGTGTGCAGGAGAAGCGGCTGAGGCTTCCTTGCCGGAGAAGCGGCACCTTCGCCGGCAGAGAGCATCCTGCCGGCCGCGGTGCGCTCCGGAGCGGGGGCTTGTGCCGAAAGAGGCCGGCAACAGGCGCTTACCTTCGGACAGCTCCGGATGCCCGTCTAATGCGTCTCTTGTCGCCTACACGGCAGGGAAAAGCTTTTCCACTCTGTCTAGGAAGGAGAAAGTGTGCCAGCACAGCAAATGCCTCCCGGACTTTCCCTGCAATTCAGCAAGTGCTTTGCAGCTTGAAATTGGAAGGAAAGCCTCAGATTTAGCAGCCAGAGCTTCAGGAGGAGCAGCAGCGAGCACAGCATCGCTTTTGCAGCAGCTCCTTCCATGTGCATGTTTTTGGGAGTGGAAAGGCTTGCAGAGTGTTCAAGTAGCTTTTTCTCTCCGCTGGAAAGCTGCACGCTCAGTGCCAGTGTTCTGCAGCTTCTTTCTTCACGTTTCAGCAGCTAGCACGCTCTCCGTGTGCAGGAGAAGCGGCTGAGGCTTCCTTGCCGGAGAAGCGGCACCTTCGCCGGCAGAGAGCATCCTGCCGGCCGCGGTGCGCTCCGGTGCGGGGGCTTGTGCCGAAAGAGGCCGGGAACAGGCGCTTACCTTCGGACAGCTCCGGATGCCCGTCTAATGCGTCTCTTGTCGCCTACACGGCAGGGAAAAGCTTTTCCACTCTGTCTAGGAAGGAGAAAGTGTGCCAGCACAGCAAATGCCTCCCGGACTTTCCCTGCAATTCAGCAAGTGCTTTGCAGCTTGAAATTGGAAGGAAAGCCTCAGATTTAGCAGCCAGAGCTTCAGGAGGAGCAGCAGCGAGCACAGCATCGCTTTTGCAGCAGCTCCTTCCATGTGCATGTTTTTGGGAGTGGAAAGGCTTGCAGAGTGTTCAAGTAGCTTTTTCTCTCCGCTGGAAAGCTGCAGGCTCAGTGCCAGTGTTCTGCAGCTTCTTTCTTCACGTTTCAGCAGCTAGCACGCTCTCCGTGTGCAGGAGAAGCGGCTGAGGCTTCCTTGCCGGAGAAGCGGCACCTTCGCCGGCAGAGAGCATCCTGCCGGCCGCGGTGCGCTCCGGAGCGGGGGCTTGTGCCGAAAGAGGCCGGGAACAGGCGCTTACCTTCGGACAGCTCCGGATGCCCGTCTAATGCGTCTCTTGTCGCCTACACGGCAGGGAAAAGCTTTTCCACTCTGTCTAGGAAGGAGAAAGTGTGCCAGCACAGCAAATGCCTCCCGGACTTTCCCTGCAATTCAGCAAGTGCTTTGCAGCTTGAAATTGGAAGGAAAGCCTCAGATTTAGCAGCCAGAGCTTCAGGAGGAGCAGCAGCGAGCACAGCATCGCTTTTGCAGCAGCTCCTTCCATGTGCATGTTTTTGGGAGTGGAAAGGCTTGCAGAGTGTTCAAGTAGCTTTTTCTCTCCGCTGGAAAGCTGCAGGCTCAGTGCCAGTGTTCTGCAGCTTCTTTCTTCACGTTTCAGCAGCTAGCACGCTCTCCGTGTGCAGGAGAAGCGGCTGAGGGTTCCTTGCCGGAGAAGCGGCACCTTCGCCGGCAGAGAGCCTCCGGCCGGCCGCGGTGCGCTCCGGAGCGGGGGCTTGTGCCGAAAGAGGCCGGGAACAGGCGCTTACCTTCGGACAGCTCCGGATGCCCGTCTAATGCGTCTCTTGTCGCCTACACGGCAGGGGAAAGCTTTTCCACTCTGTCTAGGAAGGAGAAAGTGTGCCAGCACAGCAAATGCCTCCCGGACTTTCCCTGCAATTCAGCAAGTGCTTTGCAGCTTGAAATTGGAAGGAAAGCCTCAGATTTAGCAGCCAGAGCTTCAGGAGGAGCAGCAGCGAGCACAGCATCGCTTTTGCAGCAGCTCCTTCCATGTGCATGTTTTTGGGAGTGGAAAGGCTTGCAGAGTGTTCAAGTAGCTTTTTCTCTCCGCTGGAAAGCTGCAGGCTCAGTGCCAGTGTTCTGCAGCTTCTTTCTTCACGTTTCAGCAGCTAGCACGCTCTCCGTGTGCAGGAGAAGCGGCTGAGGCTTCCTTGCCGGAGAAGCGGCACCTTCGCCGGCAGAGAGCCTCCGGCCGGCCGCGGTGCGCTCCGGAGCGGGGGCTTGTGCCGAAAGAGGCCGGGAACAGGCGCTTACCTTCGGACAGCTCCGGATGCCCGTCTAATGCGTCTCTTGTCGCCTACACGGCAGGGAAAAGCTTTTCCACTCTGTCTAGGAAGGAGAAAGTGTGCCAGCACAGCAAATGCCCCCCGGACTTTCCCTGCAATTCAGCAAGTGCTTTGCAGCTTGAAATTGGAAGGAAAGCCTCAGATTTAGCAGCCAGAGCTTCAGGAGGAGCAGCAGCGAGCACAGCATCGCTTTTGCAGCAGCTCCTTCCATGTGCATGTTTTTGGGAGTGGAAAGGCTTGCAGAGTGTTCAAGTAGCTTTTTCTCTCCGCTGGAAAGCTGCAGGCTCAGTGCCAGTGTTCTGCAGCTTCTTTCTTCACATTTCAGCAGCTAGCACGCTCTCCGTGTGCAGGAGAAGCGGCTGAGGCTTCCTTGCCGGAGAAGCGGCACCTTCGCCGGCAGAGAGCCTCCGGCCGGCCGCGGTGCGCTCCGGAGCGGGGGCTTGTGCCGAAAGAGGCCGGGAACAGGCGCTTACCTTCGGACAGCTCCGGATGCCCGTCTAATGCGTCTCTTGTCGCCTACACGGCAGGGAAAAGCTTTTCCACTCTGTCTAGGAAGGAGAAAGTGTGCCAGCACAGCAAATGCCCCCCGGACTTTCCCTGCAATTCAGCAAGTGCTTTGCAGCTTGAAATTGGAAGGAAAGCCTCAGATTTAGCAGCCAGAGCTTCAGGAGGAGCAGCAGCGAGCACAGCATCGCTTTTGCAGCAGCTCCTTCCATGTGCATGTTTTTGGGAGTGGAAAGGCTTGCAGAGTGTTCAAGTAGCTTTTTCTCTCCGCTGGAAAGCTGCAGGCTCAGTGCCAGTGTTCTGCAGCTTCTTTCTTCACGTTTCAGCAGCTAGCACGCTCTCCGTGTGCAGGAGAAGCGGCTGAGGCTTCCTTGCCGGAGAAGCGGCACCTTCGCCGGCAGAGAGCCTCCGGCCGGCCGCGGTGCGCTCCGGAGCGGGGGCTTGTGCCGAAAGAGGCCGGGAACAGGCGCTTACCTTCGGACAGCTCCGGATGCCCGTCTAATGCGTCTCTTGTCGCCTACACGGCAGGGAAAAGCTTTTCCACTCTGTCTAGGAAGGAGAAAGTGTGCCAGCACAGCAAATGCCCCCCGGACTTTCCCTGCAATTCAGCAAGTGCTTTGCAGCTTGAAATTGGAAGGAAAGCCTCAGATTTAGCAGCCAGAGCTTCAGGAGGAGCAGCAGCGAGCACAGCATCGCTTTTGCAGCAGCTCCTTCCATGTGCATGTTTTTGGGAGTGGAAAGGCTTGCAGAGTGTTCAAGTAGCTTTTTCTCTCCGCTGGAAAGCTGCAGGCTCAGTGCCAGTGTTCTGCAGCTTCTTTCTTCACGTTTCAGCAGCTAGCACGCTCTCCGTGTGCAGGAGAAGCGGCTGAGGCTTCCTTGCCGGAGAAGCGGCACCTTCGCCGGCAGAGAGCCTCCGGCCGGCCGCGGTGCGCTCCGGAGCGGGGGCTTGTGCCGAAAGAGGCCGGGAACAGGCGCTTACCTTCGGACAGCTCCGGATGCCCGTCTAATGCGTCTCTTGTCGCCTACACGGCAGGGAAAAGCTTTTCCACTCTGTCTAGGAAGGAGAAAGTGTGCCAGCACAGCAAATGCCCCCCGGACTTTCCCTGCAATTCAGCAAGTGCTTTGCAGCTTGAAATTGGAAGGAAAGCCTCAGATTTAGCAGCCAGAGCTTCAGGAGGAGCAGCAGCGAGCACAGCATCGCTTTTGCAGCAGCTCCTTCCATGTGCATGTTTTTGGGAGTGGAAAGGCTTGCAGAGTGTTCAAGTAGCTTTTTCTCTCCGCTGGAAAGCTGCAGGCTCAGTGCCAGTGTTCTGCAGCTTCTTTCTTCACGTTTCAGCAGCTAGCACGCTCTCCGTGTGCAGGAGAAGCGGCTGAGGCTTCCTTGCCGGAGAAGCGGCACCTTCGCCGGCAGAGAGCCTCCGGCCGGCCGCGGTGCGCTCCGGAGCGGGGGCTTGTGCCGAAAGAGGCCGGCAACAGGCGCTTACCTTCGGACAGCTCCGGATGCCCGTCTAATGCGTCTCTTGTCGCCTACACGGCAGGGAAAAGCTTTTCCACTCTGTCTAGGAAGGAGAAAGTGTGCCAGCACAGCAAATGCCCCCCGGACTTTCCCTGCAATTCAGCAAGTGCTTTGCAGCTTGAAATTGGAAGGAAAGCCTCAGATTTAGCAGCCAGAGCTTCAGGAGGAGCAGCAGCGAGCACAGCATCGCTTTTGCAGCAGCTCCTTCCATGTGCATGTTTTTGGGAGTGGAAAGGCTTGCAGAGTGTTCAAGTAGCTTTTTCTCTCCGCTGGAAAGCTGCAGGCTCAGTGCCAGTGTTCTGCAGCTTCTTTCTTCACGTTTCAGCAGCTAGCACGCTCTCCGTGTGCAGGAGAAGCGGCTGAGGCTTCCTTGCCGGAGAAGCGGCACCTTCGCCGGCAGAGAGCCTCCGGCCGGCCGCGGTGCGCTCCGGAGCGGGGGCTTGTGCCGAAAGAGGCCGGGAACAGGCGCTTACCTTCGGACAGCTCCGGATGCCCGTCTAATGCGTCTCTTGTCGCCTACACGGCAGGGAAAAGCTTTTCCACTCTGTCTAGGAAGGAGAAAGTGTGCCAGCACAGCAAATGCCCCCCGGACTTTCCCTGCAATTCAGCAAGTGCTTTGCAGCTTGAAATTGGAAGGAAAGCCTCAGATTTAGCAGCCAGAGCTTCAGGAGGAGCAGCAGCGAGCACAGCATCGCTTTTGCAGCAGCTCCTTCCATGTGCATGTTTTTGGGAGTGGAAAGGCTTGCAGAGTGTTCAAGTAGCTTTTTCTCTCCGCTGGAAAGCTGCAGGCTCAGTGCCAGTGTTCTGCAGCTTCTTTCTTCACGTTTCAGCAGCTAGCACGCTCTCCGTGTGCAGGAGAAGCGGCTGAGGCTTCCTTGCCGGAGAAGCGGCACCTTCGCCGGCAGAGAGCCTCCGGCCGGCCGCGGTGCGCTCCGGAGCGGGGGCTTGTGCCGAAAGAGGCCGGGAACAGGCGCTTACCTTCGGACAGCTCCGGATGCCCGTCTAATGCGTCTCTTGTCGCCTACACGGCAGGGAAAAGCTTTTCCACTCTGTCTAGGAAGGAGAAAGTGTGCCAGCACAGCAAATGCCCCCCGGACTTTCCCTGCAATTCAGCAAGTGCTTTGCAGCTTGAAATTGGAAGGAAAGCCTCAGATTTAGCAGCCAGAGCTTCAGGAGGAGCAGCAGCGAGCACAGCATCGCTTTTGCAGCAGCTCCTTCCATGTGCATGTTTTTGGGAGTGGAAAGGCTTGCAGAGTGTTCAAGTAGCTTTTTCTCTCCGCTGGAAAGCTGCAGGCTCAGTGCCAGTGTTCTGCAGCTTCTTTCTTCACATTTCAGCAGCTAGCACGCTCTCCGTGTGCAGGAGAAGCGGCTGAGGCTTCCTTGCCGGAGAAGCGGCACCTTCGCCGGCAGAGAGCCTCCGGCCGGCCGCGGTGCGCTCCGGAGCGGGGGCTTGTGCCGAAAGAGGCCGGGAACAGGCGCTTACCTTCGGACAGCTCCGGATGCCCGTCTAATGCGTCTCTTGTCGCCTACACGGCAGGGAAAAGCTTTTCCACTCTGTCTAGGAAGGAGAAAGTGTGCCAGCACAGCAAATGCCCCCCGGACTTTCCCTGCAATTCAGCAAGTGCTTTGCAGCTTGAAATTGGAAGGAAAGCCTCAGATTTAGCAGCCAGAGCTTCAGGAGGAGCAGCAGCGAGCACAGCATCGCTTTTGCAGCAGCTCCTTCCATGTGCATGTTTTTGGGAGTGGAAAGGCTTGCAGAGTGTTCAAGTAGCTTTTTCTCTCCGCTGGAAAGCTGCAGGCTCAGTGCCAGTGTTCTGCAGCTTCTTTCTTCACGTTTCAGCAGCTAGCACGCTCTCCGTGTGCAGGAGAAGCGGCTGAGGCTTCCTTGCCGGAGAAGCGGCACCTTCGCCGGCAGAGAGCATCCTGCCGGCCGCGGTGCGCTCCGGAGCGGGGGCTTGTGCCGAAAGAGGCCGGGAACAGGCGCTTACCTTCGGACAGCTCCGGATGCCCGTCTAATGCGTCTCTTGTCGCCTACACGGCAGGGAAAAGCTTTTCCACTCTGTCTAGGAAGGAGAAAGTGTGCCAGCACAGCAAATGCCTCCCGGACTTTCCCTGCAATTCAGCAAGTGCTTTGCAGCTTGAAATTGGAAGGAAAGCCTCAGATTTAGCAGCCAGAGCTTCAGGAGGAGCAGCAGCGAGCACAGCATCGCTTTTGCAGCAGCTCCTTCCATGTGCATGTTTTTGGGAGTGGAAAGGCTTGCAGAGTGTTCAAGTAGCTTTTTCTCTCCGCTGGAAAGCTGCAGGCTCAGTGCCAGTGTTCTGCAGCTTCTTTCTTCACGTTTCAGCAGCTAGCACGCTCTCCGTGTGCAGGAGAAGCGGCTGAGGCTTCCTTGCCGGAGAAGCGGCACCTTCGCCGGCAGAGAGCCTCCGGCCGGCCGCGGTGCGCTCCGGAGCGGGGGCTTGTGCCGAAAGAGGCCGGGAACAGGCGCTTACCTTCGGACAGCTCCGGATGCCCGTCTAATGCGTCTCTTGTCGCCTACACGGCAGGGAAAAGCTTTTCCACTCTGTCTAGGAAGGAGAAAGTGTGCCAGCACAGCAAATGCCTCCCGGACTTTCCCTGCAATTCAGCAAGTGCTTTGCAGCTTGAAATTGGAAGGAAAGCCTCAGATTTAGCAGCCAGAGCTTCAGGAGGAGCAGCAGCGAGCACAGCATCGCTTTTGCAGCAGCTCCTTCCATGTGCATGTTTTTGGGAGTGGAAAGGCTTGCAGAGTGTTCAAGTAGCTTTTTCTCTCCGCTGGAAAGCTGCACGCTCAGTGCCAGTGTTCTGCAGCTTCTTTCTTCACGTTTCAGCAGCTAGCACGCTCTCCGTGTGCAGGAGAAGCGGCTGAGGCTTCCTTGCCGGAGAAGCGGCACCTTCGCCGGCAGAGAGCATCCTGCCGGCCGCGGTGCGCTCCGGAGCGGGGGCTTGTGCCGAAAGAGGCCGGCAACAGGCGCTTACCTTCGGACAGCTCCGGATGCCCGTCTAATGCGTCTCTTGTCGCCTACACGGCAGGGAAAAGCTTTTCCACTCTGTCTAGGAAGGAGAAAGTGTGCCAGCACAGCAAATGCCTCCCGGACTTTCCCTGCAATTCAGCAAGTGCTTTGCAGCTTGAAATTGGAAGGAAAGCCTCAGATTTAGCAGCCAGAGCTTCAGGAGGAGCAGCAGCGAGCACAGCATCGCTTTTGCAGCAGCTCCTTCCATGTGCATGTTTTTGGGAGTGGAAAGGCTTGCAGAGTGTTCAAGTAGCTTTTTCTCTCCGCTGGAAAGCTGCACGCTCAGTGCCAGTGTTCTGCAGCTTCTTTCTTCACGTTTCAGCAGCTAGCACGCTCTCCGTGTGCAGGAGAAGCGGCTGAGGCTTCCTTGCCGGAGAAGCGGCACCTTCGCCGGCAGAGAGCCTCCGGCCGGCCGCGGTGCGCTCCGGAGCGGGGGCTTGTGCCGAAAGAGGCCGGCAACAGGCGCTTACCTTCGGACAGCTCCGGATGCCCGTCTAATGCGTCTCTTGTCGCCTACACGGCAGGGAAAAGCTTTTCCACTCTGTCTAGGAAGGAGAAAGTGTGCCAGCACAGCAAATGCCTCCCGGACTTTCCCTGCAATTCAGCAAGTGCTTTGCAGCTTGAAATTGGAAGGAAAGCCTCAGATTTAGCAGCCAGAGCTTCAGGAGGAGCAGCAGCGAGCACAGCATCGCTTTTGCAGCAGCTCCTTCCATGTGCATGTTTTTGGGAGTGGAAAGGCTTGCAGAGTGTTCAAGTAGCTTTTTCTCTCCGCTGGAAAGCTGCAGGCTCAGTGCCAGTGTTCTGCAGCTTCTTTCTTCACGTTTCAGCAGCTAGCACGCTCTCCGTGTGCAGGAGAAGCGGCTGAGGCTTCCTTGCCGGAGAAGCGGCACCTTCGCCGGCAGAGAGCCTCCGGCCGGCCGCGGTGCGCTCCGGAGCGGGGGCTTGTGCCGAAAGAGGCCGGCAACAGGCGCTTACCTTCGGACAGCTCCGGATGCCCGTCTAATGCGTCTCTTGTCGCCTACACGGCAGGGAAAAGCTTTTCCACTCTGTCTAGGAAGGAGAAAGTGTGCCAGCACAGCAAATGCCCCCCGGACTTTCCCTGCAATTCAGCAAGTGCTTTGCAGCTTGAAATTGGAAGGAAAGCCTCAGATTTAGCAGCCAGAGCTTCAGGAGGAGCAGCAGCGAGCACAGCATCGCTTTTGCAGCAGCTCCTTCCATGTGCATGTTTTTGGGAGTGGAAAGGCTTGCAGAGTGTTCAAGTAGCTTTTTCTCTCCGCTGGAAAGCTGCAGGCTCAGTGCCAGTGTTCTGCAGCTTCTTTCTTCACGTTTCAGCAGCTAGCACGCTCTCCGTGTGCAGGAGAAGCGGCTGAGGCTTCCTTGCCGGAGAAGCGGCACCTTCGCCGGCAGAGAGCCTCCGGCCGGCCGCGGTGCGCTCCGGAGCGGGGGCTTGTGCCGAAAGAGGCCGGGAACAGGCGCTTACCTTCGGACAGCTCCGGATGCCCGTCTAATGCGTCTCTTGTCGCCTACACGGCAGGGAAAAGCTTTTCCACTCTGTCTAGGAAGGAGAAAGTGTGCCAGCACAGCAAATGCCTCCCGGACTTTCCCTGCAATTCAGCAAGTGCTTTGCAGCTTGAAATTGGAAGGAAAGCCTCAGATTTAGCAGCCAGAGCTTCAGGAGGAGCAGCAGCGAGCACAGCATCGCTTTTGCAGCAGCTCCTTCCATGTGCATGTTTTTGGGAGTGGAAAGGCTTGCAGAGTGTTCAAGTAGCTTTTTCTCTCCGCTGGAAAGCTGCACGCTCAGTGCCAGTGTTCTGCAGCTTCTTTCTTCACGTTTCAGCAGCTAGCACGCTCTCCGTGTGCAGGAGAAGCGGCTGAGGCTTCCTTGCCGGAGAAGCGGCACCTTCGCCGGCAGAGAGCCTCCGGCCGGCCGCGGTGCGCTCCGGAGCGGGGGCTTGTGCCGAAAGAGGCCGGCAACAGGCGCTTACCTTCGGACAGCTCCGGATGCCCGTCTAATGCGTCTCTTGTCGCCTACACGGCAGGGGAAAGCTTTTCCACTCTGTCTAGGAAGGAGAAAGTGTGCCAGCACAGCAAATGCCTCCCGGACTTTCCCTGCAATTCAGCAAGTGCTTTGCAGCTTGAAATTGGAAGGAAAGCCTCAGATTTAGCAGCCAGAGCTTCAGGAGGAGCAGCAGCGAGCACAGCATCGCTTTTGCAGCAGCTCCTTCCATGTGCATGTTTTTGGGAGTGGAAAGGCTTGCAGAGTGTTCAAGTAGCTTTTTCTCTCCGCTGGAAAGCTGCACGCTCAGTGCCAGTGTTCTGCAGCTTCTTTCTTCACGTTTCAGCAGCTAGCACGCTCTCCGTGTGCAGGAGAAGCGGCTGAGGCTTCCTTGCCGGAGAAGCGGCACCTTCGCCGGCAGAGAGCCTCCGGCCGGCCGCGGTGCGCTCCGGAGCGGGGGCTTGTGCCGAAAGAGGCCGGGAACAGGCGCTTACCTTCGGACAGCTCCGGATGCCCGTCTAATGCGTCTCTTGTCGCCTACACGGCAGGGAAAAGCTTTTCCACTCTGTCTAGGAAGGAGAAAGTGTGCCAGCACAGCAAATGCCTCCCGGACTTTCCCTGCAATTCAGCAAGTGCTTTGCAGCTTGAAATTGGAAGGAAAGCCTCAGATTTAGCAGCCAGAGCTTCAGGAGGAGCAGCAGCGAGCACAGCATCGCTTTTGCAGCAGCTCCTTCCATGTGCATGTTTTTGGGAGTGGAAAGGCTTGCAGAGTGTTCAAGTAGCTTTTTCTCTCCGCTGGAAAGCTGCAGGCTCAGTGCCAGTGTTCTGCAGCTTCTTTCTTCACGTTTCAGCAGCTAGCACGCTCTCCGTGTGCAGGAGAAGCGGCTGAGGCTTCCTTGCCGGAGAAGCGGCACCTTCGCCGGCAGAGAGCCTCCGGCCGGCCGCGGTGCGCTCCGGAGCGGGGGCTTGTGCCGAAAGAGGCCGGCAACAGGCGCTTACCTTCGGACAGCTCCGGATGCCCGTCTAATGCGTCTCTTGTCGCCTACACGGCAGGGAAAAGCTTTTCCACTCTGTCTAGGAAGGAGAAAGTGTGCCAGCACAGCAAATGCCTCCCGGACTTTCCCTGCAATTCAGCAAGTGCTTTGCAGCTTGAAATTGGAAGGAAAGCCTCAGATTTAGCAGCCAGAGCTTCAGGAGGAGCAGCAGCGAGCACAGCATCGCTTTTGCAGCAGCTCCTTCCATGTGCATGTTTTTGGGAGTGGAAAGGCTTGCAGAGTGTTCAAGTAGCTTTTTCTCTCCGCTGGAAAGCTGCAGGCTCAGTGCCAGTGTTCTGCAGCTTCTTTCTTCACGTTTCAGCAGCTAGCACGCTCTCCGTGTGCAGGAGAAGCGGCTGAGGCTTCCTTGCCGGAGAAGCGGCACCTTCGCCGGCAGAGAGCCTCCGGCCGGCCGCGGTGCGCTCCGGAGCGGGGGCTTGTGCCGAAAGAGGCCTGGAACAGGCGCTTACCTTCGGACAGCTCCGGATGCCCGTCTAATGCGTCTCTTGTCGCCTACACGGCAGGGAAAAGCTTTTCCACTCTGTCTAGGAAGGAGAAAGTGTGCCAGCACAGCAAATGCCTCCCGGACTTTCCCTGCAATTCAGCAAGTGCTTTGCAGCTTGAAATTGGAAGGAAAGCCTCAGATTTAGCAGCCAGAGCTTCAGGAGGAGCAGCAGCGAGCACAGCATCGCTTTTGCAGCAGCTCCTTCCATGTGCATGTTTTTGGGAGTGGAAAGGCTTGCAGAGTGTTCAAGTAGCTTTTTCTCTCCGCTGGAAAGCTGCAGGCTCAGTGCCAGTGTTCTGCAGCTTCTTTCTTCACGTTTCAGCAGCTAGCACGCTCTCCGTGTGCAGGAGAAGCGGCTGAGGCTTCCTTGCCGGAGAAGCGGCCCCTTCGCCGGCAGAGAGCCTCCGGCCGGCCGCGGTGCGCTCCGGAGCGGGGGCTTGTGCCGAAAGAGGCCGGGAACAGGCGCTTACCTTCGGACAGCTCCGGATGCCCGTCTAATGCGTCTCTTGTCGCCTACACGGCAGGGAAAAGCTTTTCCACTCTGTCTAGGAAGGAGAAAGTGTGCCAGCACAGCAAATGCCCCCCGGACTTTCCCTGCAATTCAGCAAGTGCTTTGCAGCTTGAAATTGGAAGGAAAGCCTCAGATTTAGCAGCCAGAGCTTCAGGAGGAGCAGCAGCGAGCACAGCATCGCTTTTGCAGCAGCTCCTTCCATGTGCATGTTTTTGGGAGTGGAAAGGCTTGCAGAGTGTTCAAGTAGCTTTTTCTCTCCGCTGGAAAGCTGCAGGCTCAGTGCCAGTGTTCTGCAGCTTCTTTCTTCACGTTTCAGCAGCTAGCACGCTCTCCGTGTGCAGGAGAAGCGGCTGAGGCTTCCTTGCCGGAGAAGCGGCACCTTCGCCGGCAGAGAGCCTCCGGCCGGCCGCGGTGCGCTCCGGAGCGGGGGCTTGTGCCGAAAGAGGCCGGCAACAGGCGCTTACCTTCGGACAGCTCCGGATGCCCGTCTAATGCTTCTCTTGTCGCCTACACGGCAGGGGAAAGCTTTTCCACTCTGTCTAGGAAGGAGAAAGTGTGCCAGCACAGCAAATGCCTCCCGGACTTTCCCTGCAATTCAGCAAGTGCTTTGCAGCTTGAAATTGGAAGGAAAGCCTCAGATTTAGCAGCCAGAGCTTCAGGAGGAGCAGCAGCGAGCACAGCATCGCTTTTGCAGCAGCTCCTTCCATGTGCATGTTTTTGGGAGTGGAAAGGCTTGCAGAGTGTTCAAGTAGCTTTTTCTCTCCGCTGGAAAGCTGCAGGCTCAGTGCCAGTGTTCTGCAGCTTCTTTCTTCACGTTTCAGCAGCTAGCACGCTCTCCGTGTGCAGGAGAAGCGGCTGAGGCTTCCTTGCCGGAGAAGCGGCACCTTCGCCGGCAGAGAGCCTCCGGCCGGCCGCGGTGCGCTCCGGAGCGGGGGCTTGTGCCGAAAGAGGCCGGGAACAGGCGCTTACCTTCGGACAGCTCCGGATGCCCGTCTAATGCGTCTCTTGTCGCCTACACGGCAGGGGAAAGCTTTTCCACTCTGTCTAGGAAGGAGAAAGTGTGCCAGCACAGCAAATGCCTCCCGGACTTTCCCTGCAATTCAGCAAGTGCTTTGCAGCTTGAAATTGGAAGGAAAGCCTCAGATTTAGCAGCCAGAGCTTCAGGAGGAGCAGCAGCGAGCACAGCATCGCTTTTGCAGCAGCTCCTTCCATGTGCATGTTTTTGGGAGTGGAAAGGCTTGCAGAGTGTTCAAGTAGCTTTTTCTCTCCGCTGGAAAGCTGCAGGCTCAGTGCCAGTGTTCTGCAGCTTCTTTCTTCACGTTTCAGCAGCTAGCACGCTCTCCGTGTGCAGGAGAAGCGGCTGAGGCTTCCTTGCCGGAGAAGCGGCACCTTCGCCGGCAGAGAGCCTCCGGCCGGCCGCGGTGCGCTCCGGAGCGGGGGCTTGTGCCGAAAGAGGCCGGGAACAGGCGCTTACCTTCGGACAGCTCCGGATGCCCGTCTAATGCGTCTCTTGTCGCCTACACGGCAGGGAAAAGCTTTTCCACTCTGTCTAGGAAGGAGAAAGTGTGCCAGCACAGCAAATGCCCCCCGGACTTTCCCTGCAATTCAGCAAGTGCTTTGCAGCTTGAAATTGGAAGGAAAGCCTCAGATTTAGCAGCCAGAGCTTCAGGAGGAGCAGCAGCGAGCACAGCATCGCTTTTGCAGCAGCTCCTTCCATGTGCATGTTTTTGGGAGTGGAAAGGCTTGCAGAGTGTTCAAGTAGCTTTTTCTCTCCGCTGGAAAGCTGCAGGCTCAGTGCCAGTGTTCTGCAGCTTCTTTCTTCACATTTCAGCAGCTAGCACGCTCTCCGTGTGCAGGAGAAGCGGCTGAGGCTTCCTTGCCGGAGAAGCGGCACCTTCGCCGGCAGAGAGCCTCCGGCCGGCCGCGGTGCGCTCCGGAGCGGGGGCTTGTGCCGAAAGAGGCCGGGAACAGGCGCTTACCTTCGGACAGCTCCGGATGCCCGTCTAATGCGTCTCTTGTCGCCTACACGGCAGGGAAAAGCTTTTCCACTCTGTCTAGGAAGGAGAAAGTGTGCCAGCACAGCAAATGCCCCCCGGACTTTCCCTGCAATTCAGCAAGTGCTTTGCAGCTTGAAATTGGAAGGAAAGCCTCAGATTTAGCAGCCAGAGCTTCAGGAGGAGCAGCAGCGAGCACAGCATCGCTTTTGCAGCAGCTCCTTCCATGTGCATGTTTTTGGGAGTGGAAAGGCTTGCAGAGTGTTCAAGTAGCTTTTTCTCTCCGCTGGAAAGCTGCAGGCTCAGTGCCAGTGTTCTGCAGCTTCTTTCTTCACGTTTCAGCAGCTAGCACGCTCTCCGTGTGCAGGAGAAGCGGCTGAGGCTTCCTTGCCGGAGAAGCGGCACCTTCGCCGGCAGAGAGCCTCCGGCCGGCCGCGGTGCGCTCCGGAGCGGGGGCTTGTGCCGAAAGAGGCCGGCAACAGGCGCTTACCTTCGGACAGCTCCGGATGCCCGTCTAATGCGTCTCTTGTCGCCTACACGGCAGGGAAAAGCTTTTCCACTCTGTCTAGGAAGGAGAAAGTGTGCCAGCAGAGCAAATGCCCCCCGGACTTTCCCTGCAATTCAGCAAGTGCTTTGCAGCTTGAAATTGGAAGGAAAGCCTCAGATTTAGCAGCCAGAGCTTCAGGAGGAGCAGCAGCGAGCACAGCATCGCTTTTGCAGCAGCTCCTTCCATGTGCATGTTTTTGGGAGTGGAAAGGCTTGCAGAGTGTTCAAGTAGCTTTTTCTCTCCGCTGGAAAGCTGCAGGCTCAGTGCCAGTGTTCTGCAGCTTCTTTCTTCACGTTTCAGCAGCTAGCACGCTCTCCGTGTGCAGGAGAAGCGGCTGAGGCTTCCTTGCCGGAGAAGCGGCACCTTCGCCGGCAGAGAGCCTCCGGCCGGCCGCGGTGCGCTCCGGAGCGGGGGCTTGTGCCGAAAGAGGCCGGGAACAGGCGCTTACCTTCGGACAGCTCCGGATGCCCGTCTAATGCGTCTCTTGTCGCCTACACGGCAGGGGAAAGCTTTTCCACTCTGTCTAGGAAGGAGAAAGTGTGCCAGCACAGCAAATGCCTCCCGGACTTTCCCTGCAATTCAGCAAGTGCTTTGCAGCTTGAAATTGGAAGGAAAGCCTCAGATTTAGCAGCCAGAGCTTCAGGAGGAGCAGCAGCGAGCACAGCATCGCTTTTGCAGCAGCTCCTTCCATGTGCATGTTTTTGGGAGTGGAAAGGCTTGCAGAGTGTTCAAGTAGCTTTTTCTCTCCGCTGGAAAGCTGCAGGCTCAGTGCCAGTGTTCTGCAGCTTCTTTCTTCACGTTTCAGCAGCTAGCACGCTCTCCGTGTGCAGGAGAAGCGGCTGAGGCTTCCTTGCCGGAGAAGCGGCACCTTCGCCGGCAGAGAGCCTCCGGCCGGCCGCGGTGCGCTCCGGAGCGGGGGCTTGTGCCGAAAGAGGCCGGGAACAGGCGCTTACCTTCGGACAGCTCCGGATGCCCGTCTAATGCGTCTCTTGTCGCCTACACGGCAGGGAAAAGCTTTTCCACTCTGTCTAGGAAGGAGAAAGTGTGCCAGCACAGCAAATGCCCCCCGGACTTTCCCTGCAATTCAGCAAGTGCTTTGCAGCTTGAAATTGGAAGGAAAGCCTCAGATTTAGCAGCCAGAGCTTCAGGAGGAGCAGCAGCGAGCACAGCATCGCTTTTGCAGCAGCTCCTTCCATGTGCATGTTTTTGGGAGTGGAAAGGCTTGCAGAGTGTTCAAGTAGCTTTTTCTCTCCGCTGGAAAGCTGCACGCTCAGTGCCAGTGTTCTGCAGCTTCTTTCTTCACGTTTCAGCAGCTAGCACGCTCTCCGTGTGCAGGAGAAGCGGCTGAGGCTTCCTTGCCGGAGAAGCGGCACCTTCGCCGGCAGAGAGCCTCCGGCCGGCCGCGGTGCGCTCCGGAGCGGGGGCTTGTGCCGAAAGAGGCCGGCAACAGGCGCTTACCTTCGGACAGCTCCGGATGCCCGTCTAATGCGTCTCTTGTCGCCTACACGGCAGGGAAAAGCTTTTCCACTCTGTCTAGGAAGGAGAAAGTGTGCCAGCACAGCAAATGCCTCCCGGACTTTCCCTGCAATTCAGCAAGTGCTTTGCAGCTTGAAATTGGAAGGAAAGCCTCAGATTTAGCAGCCAGAGCTTCAGGAGGAGCAGCAGCGAGCACAGCATCGCTTTTGCAGCAGCTCCTTCCATGTGCATGTTTTTGGGAGTGGAAAGGCTTGCAGAGTGTTCAAGTAGCTTTTTCTCTCCGCTGGAAAGCTGCACGCTCAGTGCCAGTGTTCTGCAGCTTCTTTCTTCACGTTTCAGCAGCTAGCACGCTCTCCGTGTGCAGGAGAAGCGGCTGAGGCTTCCTTGCCGGAGAAGCGGCACCTTCGCCGGCAGAGAGCCTCCGGCCGGCCGCGGTGCGCTCCGGAGCGGGGGCTTGTGCCGAAAGAGGCCGGGAACAGGCGCTTACCTTCGGACAGCTCCGGATGCCCGTCTAATGCGTCTCTTGTCGCCTACACGGCAGGGAAAAGCTTTTCCACTCTGTCTAGGAAGGAGAAAGTGTGCCAGCACAGCAAATGCCTCCCGGACTTTCCCTGCAATTCAGCAAGTGCTTTGCAGCTTGAAATTGGAAGGAAAGCCTCAGATTTAGCAGCCAGAGCTTCAGGAGGAGCAGCAGCGAGCACAGCATCGCTTTTGCAGCAGCTCCTTCCATGTGCATGTTTTTGGGAGTGGAAAGGCTTGCAGAGTGTTCAAGTAGCTTTTTCTCTCCGCTGGAAAGCTGCAGGCTCAGTGCCAGTGTTCTGCAGCTTCTTTCTTCACGTTTCAGCAGCTAGCACGCTCTCCGTGTGCAGGAGAAGCGGCTGAGGCTTCCTTGCCGGAGAAGCGGCACCTTCGCCGGCAGAGAGCCTCCGGCCGGCCGCGGTGCGCTCCGGAGCGGGGGCTTGTGCCGAAAGAGGCCGGCAACAGGCGCTTACCTTCGGACAGCTCCGGATGCCCGTCTAATGCGTCTCTTGTCGCCTACACGGCAGGGAAAAGCTTTTCCACTCTGTCTAGGAAGGAGAAAGTGTGCCAGCACAGCAAATGCCTCCCGGACTTTCCCTGCAATTCAGCAAGTGCTTTGCAGCTTGAAATTGGAAGGAAAGCCTCAGATTTAGCAGCCAGAGCTTCAGGAGGAGCAGCAGCGAGCACAGCATCGCTTTTGCAGCAGCTCCTTCCATGTGCATGTTTTTGGGAGTGGAAAGGCTTGCAGAGTGTTCAAGTAGCTTTTTCTCTCCGCTGGAAAGCTGCAGGCTCAGTGCCAGTGTTCTGCAGCTTCTTTCTTCACGTTTCAGCAGCTAGCACGCTCTCCGTGTGCAGGAGAAGCGGCTGAGGCTTCCTTGCCGGAGAAGCGGCACCTTCGCCGGCAGAGAGCCTCCGGCCGGCCGCGGTGCGCTCCGGAGCGGGGGCTTGTGCCGAAAGAGGCCTGGAACAGGCGCTTACCTTCGGACAGCTCCGGATGCCCGTCTAATGCGTCTCTTGTCGCCTACACGGCAGGGAAAAGCTTTTCCACTCTGTCTAGGAAGGAGAAAGTGTGCCAGCACAGCAAATGCCTCCCGGACTTTCCCTGCAATTCAGCAAGTGCTTTGCAGCTTGAAATTGGAAGGAAAGCCTCAGATTTAGCAGCCAGAGCTTCAGGAGGAGCAGCAGCGAGCACAGCATCGCTTTTGCAGCAGCTCCTTCCATGTGCATGTTTTTGGGAGTGGAAAGGCTTGCAGAGTGTTCAAGTAGCTTTTTCTCTCCGCTGGAAAGCTGCAGGCTCAGTGCCAGTGTTCTGCAGCTTCTTTCTTCACGTTTCAGCAGCTAGCACGCTCTCCGTGTGCAGGAGAAGCGGCTGAGGCTTCCTTGCCGGAGAAGCGGCCCCTTCGCCGGCAGAGAGCCTCCGGCCGGCCGCGGTGCGCTCCGGAGCGGGGGCTTGTGCCGAAAGAGGCCGGGAACAGGCGCTTACCTTCGGACAGCTCCGGATGCCCGTCTAATGCGTCTCTTGTCGCCTACACGGCAGGGAAAAGCTTTTCCACTCTGTCTAGGAAGGAGAAAGTGTGCCAGCACAGCAAATGCCCCCCGGACTTTCCCTGCAATTCAGCAAGTGCTTTGCAGCTTGAAATTGGAAGGAAAGCCTCAGATTTAGCAGCCAGAGCTTCAGGAGGAGCAGCAGCGAGCACAGCATCGCTTTTGCAGCAGCTCCTTCCATGTGCATGTTTTTGGGAGTGGAAAGGCTTGCAGAGTGTTCAAGTAGCTTTTTCTCTCCGCTGGAAAGCTGCAGGCTCAGTGCCAGTGTTCTGCAGCTTCTTTCTTCACGTTTCAGCAGCTAGCACGCTCTCCGTGTGCAGGAGAAGCGGCTGAGGCTTCCTTGCCGGAGAAGCGGCACCTTCGCCGGCAGAGAGCCTCCGGCCGGCCGCGGTGCGCTCCGGAGCGGGGGCTTGTGCCGAAAGAGGCCGGCAACAGGCGCTTACCTTCGGACAGCTCCGGATGCCCGTCTAATGCTTCTCTTGTCGCCTACACGGCAGGGGAAAGCTTTTCCACTCTGTCTAGGAAGGAGAAAGTGTGCCAGCACAGCAAATGCCTCCCGGACTTTCCCTGCAATTCAGCAAGTGCTTTGCAGCTTGAAATTGGAAGGAAAGCCTCAGATTTAGCAGCCAGAGCTTCAGGAGGAGCAGCAGCGAGCACAGCATCGCTTTTGCAGCAGCTCCTTCCATGTGCATGTTTTTGGGAGTGGAAAGGCTTGCAGAGTGTTCAAGTAGCTTTTTCTCTCCGCTGGAAAGCTGCAGGCTCAGTGCCAGTGTTCTGCAGCTTCTTTCTTCACGTTTCAGCAGCTAGCACGCTCTCCGTGTGCAGGAGAAGCGGCTGAGGCTTCCTTGCCGGAGAAGCGGCCCCTTCGCCGGCAGAGAGCCTCCGGCCGGCCGCGGTGCGCTCCGGAGCGGGGGCTTGTGCCGAAAGAGGCCGGGAACAGGCGCTTACCTTCGGACAGCTCCGGATGCCCGTCTAATGCGTCTCTTGTCGCCTACACGGCAGGGAAAAGCTTTTCCACTCTGTCTAGGAAGGAGAAAGTGTGCCAGCACAGCAAATGCCCCCCGGACTTTCCCTGCAATTCAGCAAGTGCTTTGCAGCTTGAAATTGGAAGGAAAGCCTCAGATTTAGCAGCCAGAGCTTCAGGAGGAGTAGCAGCGAGCACAGCATCGCTTTTGCAGCAGCTCCTTCCATGTGCATGTTTTTGGGAGTGGAAAGGCTTGCAGAGTGTTCAAGTAGCTTTTTCTCTCCGCTGGAAAGCTGCAGGCTCAGTGCCAGTGTTCTGCAGCTTCTTTCTTCACGTTTCAGCAGCTAGCACGCTCTCCGTGTGCAGGAGAAGCGGCTGAGGCTTCCTTGCCGGAGAAGCGGCACCTTCGCCGGCAGAGAGCCTCCGGCCGGCCGCGGTGCGCTCCGGAGCGGGGGCTTGTGCCGAAAGAGGCCGGCAACAGGCGCTTACCTTCGGACAGCTCCGGATGCCCGTCTAATGCTTCTCTTGTCGCCTACACGGCAGGGGAAAGCTTTTCCACTCTGTCTAGGAAGGAGAAAGTGTGCCAGCACAGCAAATGCCTCCCGGACTTTCCCTGCAATTCAGCAAGTGCTTTGCAGCTTGAAATTGGAAGGAAAGCCTCAGATTTAGCAGCCAGAGCTTCAGGAGGAGCAGCAGCGAGCACAGCATCGCTTTTGCAGCAGCTCCTTCCATGTGCATGTTTTTGGGAGTGGAAAGGCTTGCAGAGTGTTCAAGTAGCTTTTTCTCTCCGCTGGAAAGCTGCAGGCTCAGTGCCAGTGTTCTGCAGCTTCTTTCTTCACGTTTCAGCAGCTAGCACGCTCTCCGTGTGCAGGAGAAGCGGCTGAGGCTTCCTTGCCGGAGAAGCGGCACCTTCGCCGGCAGAGAGCCTCCGGCCGGCCGCGGTGCGCTCCGGAGCGGGGGCTTGTGCCGAAAGAGGCCGGGAACAGGCGCTTACCTTCGGACAGCTCCGGATGCCCGTCTAATGCGTCTCTTGTCGCCTACACGGCAGGGAAAAGCTTTTCCACTCTGTCTAGGAAGGAGAAAGTGTGCCAGCACAGCAAATGCCTCCCGGACTTTCCCTGCAATTCAGCAAGTGCTTTGCAGCTTGAAATTGGAAGGAAAGCCTCAGATTTAGCAGCCAGAGCTTCAGGAGGAGCAGCAGCGAGCACAGCATCGCTTTTGCAGCAGCTCCTTCCATGTGCATGTTTTTGGGAGTGGAAAGGCTTGCAGAGTGTTCAAGTAGCTTTTTCTCTCCGCTGGAAAGCTGCAGGCTCAGTGCCAGTGTTCTGCAGCTTCTTTCTTCACGTTTCAGCAGCTAGCACGCTCTCCGTGTGCAGGAGAAGCGGCTGAGGCTTCCTTGCCGGAGAAGCGGCACCTTCGCCGGCAGAGAGCCTCCGGCCGGCCGCGGTGCGCTCCGGAGCGGGGGCTTGTGCCGAAAGAGGCCGGGAACAGGCGCTTACCTTCGGACAGCTCCGGATGCCCGTCTAATGCGTCTCTTGTCGCCTACACGGCAGGGAAAAGCTTTTCCACTCTGTCTAGGAAGGAGAAAGTGTGCCAGCACAGCAAATGCCCCCCGGACTTTCCCTGCAATTCAGCAAGTGCTTTGCAGCTTGAAATTGGAAGGAAAGCCTCAGATTTAGCAGCCAGAGCTTCAGGAGGAGCAGCAGCGAGCACAGCATCGCTTTTGCAGCAGCTCCTTCCATGTGCATGTTTTTGGGAGTGGAAAGGCTTGCAGAGTGTTCAAGTAGCTTTTTCTCTCCGCTGGAAAGCTGCAGGCTCAGTGCCAGTGTTCTGCAGCTTCTTTCTTCACATTTCAGCAGCTAGCACGCTCTCCGTGTGCAGGAGAAGCGGCTGAGGCTTCCTTGCCGGAGAAGCGGCACCTTCGCCGGCAGAGAGCCTCCGGCCGGCCGCGGTGCGCTCCGGAGCGGGGGCTTGTGCCGAAAGAGGCCGGGAACAGGCGCTTACCTTCGGACAGCTCCGGATGCCCGTCTAATGCGTCTCTTGTCGCCTACACGGCAGGGAAAAGCTTTTCCACTCTGTCTAGGAAGGAGAAAGTGTGCCAGCACAGCAAATGCCCCCCGGACTTTCCCTGCAATTCAGCAAGTGCTTTGCAGCTTGAAATTGGAAGGAAAGCCTCAGATTTAGCAGCCAGAGCTTCAGGAGGAGCAGCAGCGAGCACAGCATCGCTTTTGCAGCAGCTCCTTCCATGTGCATGTTTTTGGGAGTGGAAAGGCTTGCAGAGTGTTCAAGTAGCTTTTTCTCTCCGCTGGAAAGCTGCACGCTCAGTGCCAGTGTTCTGCAGCTTCTTTCTTCACGTTTCAGCAGCTAGCACGCTCTCCGTGTGCAGGAGAAGCGGCTGAGGCTTCCTTGCCGGAGAAGCGGCACCTTCGCCGGCAGAGAGCCTCCGGCCGGCCGCGGTGCGCTCCGGAGCGGGGGCTTGTGCCGAAAGAGGCCGGCAACAGGCGCTTACCTTCGGACAGCTCCGGATGCCCGTCTAATGCGTCTCTTGTCGCCTACACGGCAGGGAAAAGCTTTTCCACTCTGTCTAGGAAGGAGAAAGTGTGCCAGCACAGCAAATGCCCCCCGGACTTTCCCTGCAATTCAGCAAGTGCTTTGCAGCTTGAAATTGGAAGGAAAGCCTCAGATTTAGCAGCCAGAGCTTCAGGAGGAGCAGCAGCGAGCACAGCATCGCTTTTGCAGCAGCTCCTTCCATGTGCATGTTTTTGGGAGTGGAAAGGCTTGCAGAGTGTTCAAGTAGCTTTTTCTCTCCGCTGGAAAGCTGCAGGCTCAGTGCCAGTGTTCTGCAGCTTCTTTCTTCACGTTTCAGCAGCTAGCACGCTCTCCGTGTGCAGGAGAAGCGGCTGAGGCTTCCTTGCCGGAGAAGCGGCACCTTCGCCGGCAGAGAGCCTCCGGCCGGCCGCGGTGCGCTCCGGAGCGGGGGCTTGTGCCGAAAGAGGCCGGGAACAGGCGCTTACCTTCGGACAGCTCCGGATGCCCGTCTAATGCGTCTCTTGTCGCCTACACGGCAGGGAAAAGCTTTTCCACTCTGTCTAGGAAGGAGAAAGTGTGCCAGCACAGCAAATGCCCCCCGGACTTTCCCTGCAATTCAGCAAGTGCTTTGCAGCTTGAAATTGGAAGGAAAGCCTCAGATTTAGCAGCCAGAGCTTCAGGAGGAGCAGCAGCGAGCACAGCATCGCTTTTGCAGCAGCTCCTTCCATGTGCATGTTTTTGGGAGTGGAAAGGCTTGCAGAGTGTTCAAGTAGCTTTTTCTCTCCGCTGGAAAGCTGCAGGCTCAGTGCCAGTGTTCTGCAGCTTCTTTCTTCACGTTTCAGCAGCTAGCACGCTCTCCGTGTGCAGGAGAAGCGGCTGAGGCTTCCTTGCCGGAGAAGCGGCACCTTCGCCGGCAGAGAGCCTCCGGCCGGCCGCGGTGCGCTCCGGAGCGGGGGCTTGTGCCGAAAGAGGCCGGGAACAGGCGCTTACCTTCGGACAGCTCCGGATGCCCGTCTAATGCGTCTCTTGTCGCCTACACGGCAGGGAAAAGCTTTTCCACTCTGTCTAGGAAGGAGAAAGTGTGCCAGCACAGCAAATGCCCCCCGGACTTTCCCTGCAATTCAGCAAGTGCTTTGCAGCTTGAAATTGGAAGGAAAGCCTCAGATTTAGCAGCCAGAGCTTCAGGAGGAGCAGCAGCGAGCACAGCATCGCTTTTGCAGCAGCTCCTTCCATGTGCATGTTTTTGGGAGTGGAAAGGCTTGCAGAGTGTTCAAGTAGCTTTTTCTCTCCGCTGGAAAGCTGCACGCTCAGTGCCAGTGTTCTGCAGCTTCTTTCTTCACGTTTCAGCAGCTAGCACGCTCTCCGTGTGCAGGAGAAGCGGCTGAGGCTTCCTTGCCGGAGAAGCGGCACCTTCGCCGGCAGAGAGCCTCCGGCCGGCCGCGGTGCGCTCCGGAGCGGGGGCTTGTGCCGAAAGAGGCCGGCAACAGGCGCTTACCTTCGGACAGCTCCGGATGCCCGTCTAATGCGTCTCTTGTCGCCTACACGGCAGGGAAAAGCTTTTCCACTCTGTCTAGGAAGGAGAAAGTGTGCCAGCACAGCAAATGCCTCCCGGACTTTCCCTGCAATTCAGCAAGTGCTTTGCAGCTTGAAATTGGAAGGAAAGCCTCAGATTTAGCAGCCAGAGCTTCAGGAGGAGCAGCAGCGAGCACAGCATCGCTTTTGCAGCAGCTCCTTCCATGTGCATGTTTTTGGGAGTGGAAAGGCTTGCAGAGTGTTCAAGTAGCTTTTTCTCTCCGCTGGAAAGCTGCACGCTCAGTGCCAGTGTTCTGCAGCTTCTTTCTTCACGTTTCAGCAGCTAGCACGCTCTCCGTGTGCAGGAGAAGCGGCTGAGGCTTCCTTGCCGGAGAAGCGGCACCTTCGCCGGCAGAGAGCCTCCGGCCGGCCGCGGTGCGCTCCGGAGCGGGGGCTTGTGCCGAAAGAGGCCGGGAACAGGCGCTTACCTTCGGACAGCTCCGGATGCCCGTCTAATGCGTCTCTTGTCGCCTACACGGCAGGGAAAAGCTTTTCCACTCTGTCTAGGAAGGAGAAAGTGTGCCAGCACAGCAAATGCCTCCCGGACTTTCCCTGCAATTCAGCAAGTGCTTTGCAGCTTGAAATTGGAAGGAAAGCCTCAGATTTAGCAGCCAGAGCTTCAGGAGGAGCAGCAGCGAGCACAGCATCGCTTTTGCAGCAGCTCCTTCCATGTGCATGTTTTTGGGAGTGGAAAGGCTTGCAGAGTGTTCAAGTAGCTTTTTCTCTCCGCTGGAAAGCTGCAGGCTCAGTGCCAGTGTTCTGCAGCTTCTTTCTTCACGTTTCAGCAGCTAGCACGCTCTCCGTGTGCAGGAGAAGCGGCTGAGGCTTCCTTGCCGGAGAAGCGGCACCTTCGCCGGCAGAGAGCCTCCGGCCGGCCGCGGTGCGCTCCGGAGCGGGGGCTTGTGCCGAAAGAGGCCGGCAACAGGCGCTTACCTTCGGACAGCTCCGGATGCCCGTCTAATGCGTCTCTTGTCGCCTACACGGCAGGGAAAAGCTTTTCCACTCTGTCTAGGAAGGAGAAAGTGTGCCAGCACAGCAAATGCCTCCCGGACTTTCCCTGCAATTCAGCAAGTGCTTTGCAGCTTGAAATTGGAAGGAAAGCCTCAGATTTAGCAGCCAGAGCTTCAGGAGGAGCAGCAGCGAGCACAGCATCGCTTTTGCAGCAGCTCCTTCCATGTGCATGTTTTTGGGAGTGGAAAGGCTTGCAGAGTGTTCAAGTAGCTTTTTCTCTCCGCTGGAAAGCTGCAGGCTCAGTGCCAGTGTTCTGCAGCTTCTTTCTTCACGTTTCAGCAGCTAGCACGCTCTCCGTGTGCAGGAGAAGCGGCTGAGGCTTCCTTGCCGGAGAAGCGGCACCTTCGCCGGCAGAGAGCCTCCGGCCGGCCGCGGTGCGCTCCGGAGCGGGGGCTTGTGCCGAAAGAGGCCTGGAACAGGCGCTTACCTTCGGACAGCTCCGGATGCCCGTCTAATGCGTCTCTTGTCGCCTACACGGCAGGGAAAAGCTTTTCCACTCTGTCTAGGAAGGAGAAAGTGTGCCAGCACAGCAAATGCCTCCCGGACTTTCCCTGCAATTCAGCAAGTGCTTTGCAGCTTGAAATTGGAAGGAAAGCCTCAGATTTAGCAGCCAGAGCTTCAGGAGGAGCAGCAGCGAGCACAGCATCGCTTTTGCAGCAGCTCCTTCCATGTGCATGTTTTTGGGAGTGGAAAGGCTTGCAGAGTGTTCAAGTAGCTTTTTCTCTCCGCTGGAAAGCTGCAGGCTCAGTGCCAGTGTTCTGCAGCTTCTTTCTTCACGTTTCAGCAGCTAGCACGCTCTCCGTGTGCAGGAGAAGCGGCTGAGGCTTCCTTGCCGGAGAAGCGGCCCCTTCGCCGGCAGAGAGCCTCCGGCCGGCCGCGGTGCGCTCCGGAGCGGGGGCTTGTGCCGAAAGAGGCCGGGAACAGGCGCTTACCTTCGGACAGCTCCGGATGCCCGTCTAATGCGTCTCTTGTCGCCTACACGGCAGGGAAAAGCTTTTCCACTCTGTCTAGGAAGGAGAAAGTGTGCCAGCACAGCAAATGCCCCCCGGACTTTCCCTGCAATTCAGCAAGTGCTTTGCAGCTTGAAATTGGAAGGAAAGCCTCAGATTTAGCAGCCAGAGCTTCAGGAGGAGCAGCAGCGAGCACAGCATCGCTTTTGCAGCAGCTCCTTCCATGTGCATGTTTTTGGGAGTGGAAAGGCTTGCAGAGTGTTCAAGTAGCTTTTTCTCTCCGCTGGAAAGCTGCAGGCTCAGTGCCAGTGTTCTGCAGCTTCTTTCTTCACGTTTCAGCAGCTAGCACGCTCTCCGTGTGCAGGAGAAGCGGCTGAGGCTTCCTTGCCGGAGAAGCGGCACCTTCGCCGGCAGAGAGCCTCCGGCCGGCCGCGGTGCGCTCCGGAGCGGGGGCTTGTGCCGAAAGAGGCCGGCAACAGGCGCTTACCTTCGGACAGCTCCGGATGCCCATCTAATGCTTCTCTTGTCGCCTACACGGCAGGGGAAAGCTTTTCCACTCTGTCTAGGAAGGAGAAAGTGTGCCAGCACAGCAAATGCCTCCCGGACTTTCCCTGCAATTCAGCAAGTGCTTTGCAGCTTGAAATTGGAAGGAAAGCCTCAGATTTAGCAGCCAGAGCTTCAGGAGGAGCAGCAGCGAGCACAGCATCGCTTTTGCAGCAGCTCCTTCCATGTGCATGTTTTTGGGAGTGGAAAGGCTTGCAGAGTGTTCAAGTAGCTTTTTCTCTCCGCTGGAAAGCTGCAGGCTCAGTGCCAGTGTTCTGCAGCTTCTTTCTTCACGTTTCAGCAGCTAGCACGCTCTCCGTGTGCAGGAGAAGCGGCTGAGGCTTCCTTGCCGGAGAAGCGGCACCTTCGCCGGCAGAGAGCCTCCGGCCGGCCGCGGTGCGCTCCGGAGCGGGGGCTTGTGCCGAAAGAGGCCGGCAACAGGCGCTTACCTTCGGACAGCTCCGGATGCCCGTCTAATGCGTCTCTTGTCGCCTACACGGCAGGGGAAAGCTTTTCCACTCTGTCTAGGAAGGAGAAAGTGTGCCAGCACAGCAAATGCCTCCCGGACTTTCCCTGCAATTCAGCAAGTGCTTTGCAGCTTGAAATTGGAAGGAAAGCCTCAGATTTAGCAGCCAGAGCTTCAGGAGGAGCAGCAGCGAGCACAGCATCGCTTTTGCAGCAGCTCCTTCCATGTGCATGTTTTTGGGAGTGGAAAGGCTTGCAGAGTGTTCAAGTAGCTTTTTCTCTCCGCTGGAAAGCTGCAGGCTCAGTGCCAGTGTTCTGCAGCTTCTTTCTTCACGTTTCAGCAGCTAGCACGCTCTCCGTGTGCAGGAGAAGCGGCTGAGGCTTCCTTGCCGGAGAAGCGGCACCTTCGCCGGCAGAGAGCCTCCGGCCGGCCGCGGTGCGCTCCGGAGCGGGGGCTTGTGCCGAAAGAGGCCGGGAACAGGCGCTTACCTTCGGACAGCTCCGGATGCCCGTCTAATGCGTCTCTTGTCGCCTACACGGCAGGGAAAAGCTTTTCCACTCTGTCTAGGAAGGAGAAAGTGTGCCAGCACAGCAAATGCCCCCCGGACTTTCCCTGCAATTCAGCAAGTGCTTTGCAGCTTGAAATTGGAAGGAAAGCCTCAGATTTAGCAGCCAGAGCTTCAGGAGGAGCAGCAGCGAGCACAGCATCGCTTTTGCAGCAGCTCCTTCCATGTGCATGTTTTTGGGAGTGGAAAGGCTTGCAGAGTGTTCAAGTAGCTTTTTCTCTCCGCTGGAAAGCTGCACGCTCAGTGCCAGTGTTCTGCAGCTTCTTTCTTCACATTTCAGCAGCTAGCACGCTCTCCGTGTGCAGGAGAAGCGGCTGAGGCTTCCTTGCCGGAGAAGCGGCACCTTCGCCGGCAGAGAGCCTCCGGCCGGCCGCGGTGCGCTCCGGAGCGGGGGCTTGTGCCGAAAGAGGCCGGGAACAGGCGCTTACCTTCGGACAGCTCCGGATGCCCGTCTAATGCGTCTCTTGTCGCCTACACGGCAGGGAAAAGCTTTTCCACTCTGTCTAGGAAGGAGAAAGTGTGCCAGCACAGCAAATGCCCCCCGGACTTTCCCTGCAATTCAGCAAGTGCTTTGCAGCTTGAAATTGGAAGGAAAGCCTCAGATTTAGCAGCCAGAGCTTCAGGAGGAGCAGCAGCGAGCACAGCATCGCTTTTGCAGCAGCTCCTTCCATGTGCATGTTTTTGGGAGTGGAAAGGCTTGCAGAGTGTTCAAGTAGCTTTTTCTCTCCGCTGGAAAGCTGCACGCTCAGTGCCAGTGTTCTGCAGCTTCTTTCTTCACGTTTCAGCAGCTAGCACGCTCTCCGTGTGCAGGAGAAGCGGCTGAGGCTTCCTTGCCGGAGAAGCGGCACCTTCGCCGGCAGAGAGCCTCCGGCCGGCCGCGGTGCGCTCCGGAGCGGGGGCTTGTGCCGAAAGAGGCCGGCAACAGGCGCTTACCTTCGGACAGCTCCGGATGCCCGTCTAATGCGTCTCTTGTCGCCTACACGGCAGGGAAAAGCTTTTCCACTCTGTCTAGGAAGGAGAAAGTGTGCCAGCACAGCAAATGCCCCCCGGACTTTCCCTGCAATTCAGCAAGTGCTTTGCAGCTTGAAATTGGAAGGAAAGCCTCAGATTTAGCAGCCAGAGCTTCAGGAGGAGCAGCAGCGAGCACAGCATCGCTTTTGCAGCAGCTCCTTCCATGTGCATGTTTTTGGGAGTGGAAAGGCTTGCAGAGTGTTCAAGTAGCTTTTTCTCTCCGCTGGAAAGCTGCAGGCTCAGTGCCAGTGTTCTGCAGCTTCTTTCTTCACGTTTCAGCAGCTAGCACGCTCTCCGTGTGCAGGAGAAGCGGCTGAGGCTTCCTTGCCGGAGAAGCGGCACCTTCGCCGGCAGAGAGCCTCCGGCCGGCCGCGGTGCGCTCCGGAGCGGGGGCTTGTGCCGAAAGAGGCCGGCAACAGGCGCTTACCTTCGGACAGCTCCGGATGCCCGTCTAATGCGTCTCTTGTCGCCTACACGGCAGGGGAAAGCTTTTCCACTCTGTCTAGGAAGGAGAAAGTGTGCCAGCACAGCAAATGCCTCCCGGACTTTCCCTGCAATTCAGCAAGTGCTTTGCAGCTTGAAATTGGAAGGAAAGCCTCAGATTTAGCAGCCAGAGCTTCAGGAGGAGCAGCAGCGAGCACAGCATCGCTTTTGCAGCAGCTCCTTCCATGTGCATGTTTTTGGGAGTGGAAAGGCTTGCAGAGTGTTCAAGTAGCTTTTTCTCTCCGCTGGAAAGCTGCAGGCTCAGTGCCAGTGTTCTGCAGCTTCTTTCTTCACGTTTCAGCAGCTAGCACGCTCTCCGTGTGCAGGAGAAGCGGCTGAGGCTTCCTTGCCGGAGAAGCGGCACCTTCGCCGGCAGAGAGCCTCCGGCCGGCCGCGGTGCGCTCCGGAGCGGGGGCTTGTGCCGAAAGAGGCCGGGAACAGGCGCTTACCTTCGGACAGCTCCGGATGCCCGTCTAATGCGTCTCTTGTCGCCTACACGGCAGGGAAAAGCTTTTCCACTCTGTCTAGGAAGGAGAAAGTGTGCCAGCACAGCAAATGCCCCCCGGACTTTCCCTGCAATTCAGCAAGTGCTTTGCAGCTTGAAATTGGAAGGAAAGCCTCAGATTTAGCAGCCAGAGCTTCAGGAGGAGCAGCAGCGAGCACAGCATCGCTTTTGCAGCAGCTCCTTCCATGTGCATGTTTTTGGGAGTGGAAAGGCTTGCAGAGTGTTCAAGTAGCTTTTTCTCTCCGCTGGAAAGCTGCAGGCTCAGTGCCAGTGTTCTGCAGCTTCTTTCTTCACGTTTCAGCAGCTAGCACGCTCTCCGTGTGCAGGAGAAGCGGCTGAGGCTTCCTTGCCGGAGAAGCGGCACCTTCGCCGGCAGAGAGCCTCCGGCCGGCCGCGGTGCGCTCCGGAGCGGGGGCTTGTGCCGAAAGAGGCCGGCAACAGGCGCTTACCTTCGGACAGCTCCGGATGCCCGTCTAATGCGTCTCTTGTCGCCTACACGGCAGGGAAAAGCTTTTCCACTCTGTCTAGGAAGGAGAAAGTGTGCCAGCACAGCAAATGCCTCCCGGACTTTCCCTGCAATTCAGCAAGTGCTTTGCAGCTTGAAATTGGAAGGAAAGCCTCAGATTTAGCAGCCAGAGCTTCAGGAGGAGCAGCAGCGAGCACAGCATCGCTTTTGCAGCAGCTCCTTCCATGTGCATGTTTTTGGGAGTGGAAAGGCTTGCAGAGTGTTCAAGTAGCTTTTTCTCTCCGCTGGAAAGCTGCAGGCTCAGTGCCAGTGTTCTGCAGCTTCTTTCTTCACGTTTCAGCAGCTAGCACGCTCTCCGTGTGCAGGAGAAGCGGCTGAGGCTTCCTTGCCGGAGAAGCGGCACCTTCGCCGGCAGAGAGCCTCCGGCCGGCCGCGGTGCGCTCCGGAGCGGGGGCTTGTGCCGAAAGAGGCCGGGAACAGGCGCTTACCTTCGGACAGCTCCGGATGCCCGTCTAATGCGTCTCTTGTCGCCTACACGGCAGGGAAAAGCTTTTCCACTCTGTCTAGGAAGGAGAAAGTGTGCCAGCACAGCAAATGCCCCCCGGACTTTCCCTGCAATTCAGCAAGTGCTTTGCAGCTTGAAATTGGAAGGAAAGCCTCAGATTTAGCAGCCAGAGCTTCAGGAGGAGCAGCAGCGAGCACAGCATCGCTTTTGCAGCAGCTCCTTCCATGTGCATGTTTTTGGGAGTGGAAAGGCTTGCAGAGTGTTCAAGTAGCTTTTTCTCTCCGCTGGAAAGCTGCAGGCTCAGTGCCAGTGTTCTGCAGCTTCTTTCTTCACGTTTCAGCAGCTAGCACGCTCTCCGTGTGCAGGAGAAGCGGCTGAGGCTTCCTTGCCGGAGAAGCGGCACCTTCGCCGGCAGAGAGCCTCCGGCCGGCCGCGGTGCGCTCCGGAGCGGGGGCTTGTGCCGAAAGAGGCCGGGAACAGGCGCTTACCTTCGGACAGCTCCGGATGCCCGTCTAATGCGTCTCTTGTCGCCTACACGGCAGGGAAAAGCTTTTCCACTCTGTCTAGGAAGGAGAAAGTGTGCCAGCACAGCAAATGCCCCCCGGACTTTCCCTGCAATTCAGCAAGTGCTTTGCAGCTTGAAATTGGAAGGAAAGCCTCAGATTTAGCAGCCAGAGCTTCAGGAGGAGCAGCAGCGAGCACAGCATCGCTTTTGCAGCAGCTCCTTCCATGTGCATGTTTTTGGGAGTGGAAAGGCTTGCAGAGTGTTCAAGTAGCTTTTTCTCTCCGCTGGAAAGCTGCAGGCTCAGTGCCAGTGTTCTGCAGCTTCTTTCTTCACGTTTCAGCAGCTAGCACGCTCTCCGTGTGCAGGAGAAGCGGCTGAGGCTTCCTTGCCGGAGAAGCGGCACCTTCGCCGGCAGAGAGCCTCCGGCCGGCCGCGGTGCGCTCCGGAGCGGGGGCTTGTGCCGAAAGAGGCCGGGAACAGGCGCTTACCTTCGGACAGCTCCGGATGCCCGTCTAATGCGTCTCTTGTCGCCTACACGGCAGGGAAAAGCTTTTCCACTCTGTCTAGGAAGGAGAAAGTGTGCCAGCACAGCAAATGCCCCCCGGACTTTCCCTGCAATTCAGCAAGTGCTTTGCAGCTTGAAATTGGAAGGAAAGCCTCAGATTTAGCAGCCAGAGCTTCAGGAGGAGCAGCAGCGAGCACAGCATCGCTTTTGCAGCAGCTCCTTCCATGTGCATGTTTTTGGGAGTGGAAAGGCTTGCAGAGTGTTCAAGTAGCTTTTTCTCTCCGCTGGAAAGCTGCAGGCTCAGTGCCAGTGTTCTGCAGCTTCTTTCTTCACGTTTCAGCAGCTAGCACGCTCTCCGTGTGCAGGAGAAGCGGCTGAGGCTTCCTTGCCGGAGAAGCGGCACCTTCGCCGGCAGAGAGCCTCCGGCCGGCCGCGGTGCGCTCCGGAGCGGGGGCTTGTGCCGAAAGAGGCCGGCAACAGGCGCTTACCTTCGGACAGCTCCGGATGCCCGTCTAATGCGTCTCTTGTCGCCTACACGGCAGGGAAAAGCTTTTCCACTCTGTCTAGGAAGGAGAAAGTGTGCCAGCACAGCAAATGCCCCCCGGACTTTCCCTGCAATTCAGCAAGTGCTTTGCAGCTTGAAATTGGAAGGAAAGCCTCAGATTTAGCAGCCAGAGCTTCAGGAGGAGCAGCAGCGAGCACAGCATCGCTTTTGCAGCAGCTCCTTCCATGTGCATGTTTTTGGGAGTGGAAAGGCTTGCAGAGTGTTCAAGTAGCTTTTTCTCTCCGCTGGAAAGCTGCACGCTCAGTGCCAGTGTTCTGCAGCTTCTTTCTTCACGTTTCAGCAGCTAGCACGCTCTCCGTGTGCAGGAGAAGCGGCTGAGGCTTCCTTGCCGGAGAAGCGGCACCTTCGCCGGCAGAGAGCCTCCGGCCGGCCGCGGTGCGCTCCGGAGCGGGGGCTTGTGCCGAAAGAGGCCGGGAACAGGCGCTTACCTTCGGACAGCTCCGGATGCCCGTCTAATGCGTCTCTTGTCGCCTACACGGCAGGGAAAAGCTTTTCCACTCTGTCTAGGAAGGAGAAAGTGTGCCAGCACAGCAAATGCCTCCCGGACTTTCCCTGCAATTCAGCAAGTGCTTTGCAGCTTGAAATTGGAAGGAAAGCCTCAGATTTAGCAGCCAGAGCTTCAGGAGGAGCAGCAGCGAGCACAGCATCGCTTTTGCAGCAGCTCCTTCCATGTGCATGTTTTTGGGAGTGGAAAGGCTTGCAGAGTGTTCAAGTAGCTTTTTCTCTCCGCTGGAAAGCTGCAGGCTCAGTGCCAGTGTTCTGCAGCTTCTTTCTTCACGTTTCAGCAGCTAGCACGCTCTCCGTGTGCAGGAGAAGCGGCTGAGGCTTCCTTGCCGGAGAAGCGGCACCTTCGCCGGCAGAGAGCCTCCGGCCGGCCGCGGTGCGCTCCGGAGCGGGGGCTTGTGCCGAAAGAGGCCGGCAACAGGCGCTTACCTTCGGACAGCTCCGGATGCCCGTCTAATGCGTCTCTTGTCGCCTACACGGCAGGGAAAAGCTTTTCCACTCTGTCTAGGAAGGAGAAAGTGTGCCAGCACAGCAAATGCCTCCCGGACTTTCCCTGCAATTCAGCAAGTGCTTTGCAGCTTGAAATTGGAAGGAAAGCCTCAGATTTAGCAGCCAGAGCTTCAGGAGGAGCAGCAGCGAGCACAGCATCGCTTTTGCAGCAGCTCCTTCCATGTGCATGTTTTTGGGAGTGGAAAGGCTTGCAGAGTGTTCAAGTAGCTTTTTCTCTCCGCTGGAAAGCTGCAGGCTCAGTGCCAGTGTTCTGCAGCTTCTTTCTTCACGTTTCAGCAGCTAGCACGCTCTCCGTGTGCAGGAGAAGCGGCTGAGGCTTCCTTGCCGGAGAAGCGGCACCTTCGCCGGCAGAGAGCCTCCGGCCGGCCGCGGTGCGCTCCGGAGCGGGGGCTTGTGCCGAAAGAGGCCGGGAACAGGCGCTTACCTTCGGACAGCTCCGGATGCCCGTCTAATGCGTCTCTTGTCGCCTACACGGCAGGGAAAAGCTTTTCCACTCTGTCTAGGAAGGAGAAAGTGTGCCAGCACAGCAAATGCCCCCCGGACTTTCCCTGCAATTCAGCAAGTGCTTTGCAGCTTGAAATTGGAAGGAAAGCCTCAGATTTAGCAGCCAGAGCTTCAGGAGGAGCAGCAGCGAGCACAGCATCGCTTTTGCAGCAGCTCCTTCCATGTGCATGTTTTTGGGAGTGGAAAGGCTTGCAGAGTGTTCAAGTAGCTTTTTCTCTCCGCTGGAAAGCTGCAGGCTCAGTGCCAGTGTTCTGCAGCTTCTTTCTTCACGTTTCAGCAGCTAGCACGCTCTCCGTGTGCAGGAGAAGCGGCTGAGGCTTCCTTGCCGGAGAAGCGGCACCTTCGCCGGCAGAGAGCCTCCGGCCGGCCGCGGTGCGCTCCGGAGCGGGGGCTTGTGCCGAAAGAGGCCGGCAACAGGCGCTTACCTTCGGACAGCTCCGGATGCCCGTCTAATGCGTCTCTTGTCGCCTACACGGCAGGGAAAAGCTTTTCCACTCTGTCTAGGAAGGAGAAAGTGTGCCAGCACAGCAAATGCCCCCCGGACTTTCCCTGCAATTCAGCAAGTGCTTTGCAGCTTGAAATTGGAAGGAAAGCCTCAGATTTAGCAGCCAGAGCTTCAGGAGGAGCAGCAGCGAGCACAGCATCGCTTTTGCAGCAGCTCCTTCCATGTGCATGTTTTTGGGAGTGGAAAGGCTTGCAGAGTGTTCAAGTAGCTTTTTCTCTCCGCTGGAAAGCTGCAGGCTCAGTGCCAGTGTTCTGCAGCTTCTTTCTTCACGTTTCAGCAGCTAGCACGCTCTCCGTGTGCAGGAGAAGCGGCTGAGGCTTCCTTGCCGGAGAAGCGGCACCTTCGCCGGCAGAGAGCCTCCGGCCGGCCGCGGTGCGCTCCGGAGCGGGGGCTTGTGCCGAAAGAGGCCGGCAACAGGCGCTTACCTTCGGACAGCTCCGGATGCCCGTCTAATGCGTCTCTTGTCGCCTACACGGCAGGGAAAAGCTTTTCCACTCTGTCTAGGAAGGAGAAAGTGTGCCAGCACAGCAAATGCCCCCCGGACTTTCCCTGCAATTCAGCAAGTGCTTTGCAGCTTGAAATTGGAAGGAAAGCCTCAGATTTAGCAGCCAGAGCTTCAGGAGGAGCAGCAGCGAGCACAGCATCGCTTTTGCAGCAGCTCCTTCCATGTGCATGTTTTTGGGAGTGGAAAGGCTTGCAGAGTGTTCAAGTAGCTTTTTCTCTCCGCTGGAAAGCTGCAGGCTCAGTGCCAGTGTTCTGCAGCTTCTTTCTTCACGTTTCAGCAGCTAGCACGCTCTCCGTGTGCAGGAGAAGCGGCTGAGGCTTCCTTGCCGGAGAAGCGGCACCTTCGCCGGCAGAGAGCCTCCGGCCGGCCGCGGTGCGCTCCGGAGCGGGGGCTTGTGCCGAAAGAGGCCGGGAACAGGCGCTTACCTTCGGACAGCTCCGGATGCCCGTCTAATGCGTCTCTTGTCGCCTACACGGCAGGGAAAAGCTTTTCCACTCTGTCTAGGAAGGAGAAAGTGTGCCAGCACAGCAAATGCCTCCCGGACTTTCCCTGCAATTCAGCAAGTGCTTTGCAGCTTGAAATTGGAAGGAAAGCCTCAGATTTAGCAGCCAGAGCTTCAGGAGGAGCAGCAGCGAGCACAGCATCGCTTTTGCAGCAGCTCCTTCCATGTGCATGTTTTTGGGAGTGGAAAGGCTTGCAGAGTGTTCAAGTAGCTTTTTCTCTCCGCTGGAAAGCTGCAGGCTCAGTGCCAGTGTTCTGCAGCTTCTTTCTTCACGTTTCAGCAGCTAGCACGCTCTCCGTGTGCAGGAGAAGCGGCTGAGGCTTCCTTGCCGGAGAAGCGGCACCTTCGCCGGCAGAGAGCCTCCGTCCGGCCGCGGTGCGCTCCGGAGCGGGGGCTTGTGCCGAAAGAGGCCGGGAACAGGCGCTTACCTTCGGACAGCTCCGGATGCCCGTCTTATGCGTCTCTTGTCGCCTACACGGCAGGGAAAAGCTTTTCCACTCTGTCTAGGAAGGAGAAAGTGTGCCAGCACAGCAAATGCCTCCCGGACTTTCCCTGCAATTCAGCAAGTGCTTTGCAGCTTGAAATTGGAAGGAAAGCCTCAGATTTAGCAGCCAGAGCTTCAGGAGGAGCAGCAGCGAGCACAGCATCGCTTTTGCAGCAGCTCCTTCCATGTGCATGTTTTTGGGAGTGGAAAGGCTTGCAGAGTGTTCAAGTAGCTTTTTCTCTCCGCTGGAAAGCTGCAGGCTCAGTGCCAGTGTTCTGCAGCTTCTTTCTTCACGTTTCAGCAGCTAGCACGCTCTCCGTGTGCAGGAGAAGCGGCTGAGGCTTCCTTGCCGGAGAAGCGGCACCTTCGCCGGCAGAGAGCCTCCGGCCGGCCGCGGTGCGCTCCGGAGCGGGGGCTTGTGCCGAAAGAGGCCGGGAACAGGCGCTTACCTTCGGACAGCTCCGGATGCCCGTCTAATGCGTCTCTTGTCGCCTACACGGCAGGGAAAAGCTTTTCCACTCTGTCTAGGAAGGAGAAAGTGTGCCAGCACAGCAAATGCCTCCCGGACTTTCCCTGCAATTCAGCAAGTGCTTTGCAGCTTGAAATTGGAAGGAAAGCCTCAGATTTAGCAGCCAGAGCTTCAGGAGGAGCAGCAGCGAGCACAGCATCGCTTTTGCAGCAGCTCCTTCCATGTGCATGTTTTTGGGAGTGGAAAGGCTTGCAGAGTGTTCAAGTAGCTTTTTCTCTCCGCTGGAAAGCTGCAGGCTCAGTGCCAGTGTTCTGCAGCTTCTTTCTTCACGTTTCAGCAGCTAGCACGCTCTCCGTGTGCAGGAGAAGCGGCTGAGGCTTCCTTGCCGGAGAAGCGGCACCTTCGCCGGCAGAGAGCCTCCGGCCGGCCGCGGTGCGCTCCGGAGCGGGGGCTTGTGCCGAAAGAGGCCGGGAACAGGCGCTTACCTTCGGACAGCTCCGGATGCCCGTCTAATGCGTCTCTTGTCGCCTACACGGCAGGGAAAAGCTTTTCCACTCTGTCTAGGAAGGAGAAAGTGTGCCAGCACAGCAAATGCCTCCCGGACTTTCCCTGCAATTCAGCAAGTGCTTTGCAGCTTGAAATTGGAAGGAAAGCCTCAGATTTAGCAGCCAGAGCTTCAGGAGGAGCAGCAGCGAGCACAGCATCGCTTTTGCAGCAGCTCCTTCCATGTGCATGTTTTTGGGAGTGGAAAGGCTTGCAGAGTGTTCAAGTAGCTTTTTCTCTCCGCTGGAAAGCTGCAGGCTCAGTGCCAGTGTTCTGCAGCTTCTTTCTTCACGTTTCAGCAGCTAGCACGCTCTCCGTGTGCAGGAGAAGCGGCTGAGGCTTCCTTGCCGGAGAAGCGGCACCTTCGCCGGCAGAGAGCCTCCGGCCGGCCGCGGTGCGCTCCGGAGCGGGGGCTTGTGCCGAAAGAGGCCGGGAACAGGCGCTTACCTTCGGACAGCTCCGGATGCCCGTCTAATGCGTCTCTTGTCGCCTACACGGCAGGGAAAAGCTTTTCCACTCTGTCTAGGAAGGAGAAAGTGTGCCAGCACAGCAAATGCCTCCCGGACTTTCCCTGCAATTCAGCAAGTGCTTTGCAGCTTGAAATTGGAAGGAAAGCCTCAGATTTAGCAGCCAGAGCTTCAGGAGGAGCAGCAGCGAGCACAGCATCGCTTTTGCAGCAGCTCCTTCCATGTGCATGTTTTTGGGAGTGGAAAGGCTTGCAGAGTGTTCAAGTAGCTTTTTCTCTCCGCTGGAAAGCTGCAGGCTCAGTGCCAGTGTTCTGCAGCTTCTTTCTTCACGTTTCAGCAGCTAGCACGCTCTCCGTGTGCAGGAGAAGCGGCTGAGGCTTCCTTGCCGGAGAAGCGGCACCTTCGCCGGCAGAGAGCCTCCGGCCGGCCGCGGTGCGCTCCGGAGCGGGGGCTTGTGCCGAAAGAGGCCGGGAACAGGCGCTTACCTTCGGACAGCTCCGGATGCCCGTCTAATGCGTCTCTTGTCGCCTACACGGCAGGGAAAAGCTTTTCCACTCTGTCTAGGAAGGAGAAAGTGTGCCAGCACAGCAAATGCCTCCCGGACTTTCCCTGCAATTCAGCAAGTGCTTTGCAGCTTGAAATTGGAAGGAAAGCCTCAGATTTAGCAGCCAGAGCTTCAGGAGGAGCAGCAGCGAGCACAGCATCGCTTTTGCAGCAGCTCCTTCCATGTGCATGTTTTTGGGAGTGGAAAGGCTTGCAGAGTGTTCAAGTAGCTTTTTCTCTCCGCTGGAAAGCTGCAGGCTCAGTGCCAGTGTTCTGCAGCTTCTTTCTTCACGTTTCAGCAGCTAGCACGCTCTCCGTGTGCAGGAGAAGCGGCTGAGGCTTCCTTGCCGGAGAAGCGGCACCTTCGCCGGCAGAGAGCCTCCGGCCGGCCGCGGTGCGCTCCGGAGCGGGGGCTTGTGCCGAAAGAGGCCGGGAACAGGCGCTTACCTTCGGACAGCTCCGGATGCCCGTCTAATGCGTCTCTTGTCGCCTACACGGCAGGGAAAAGCTTTTCCACTCTGTCTAGGAAGGAGAAAGTGTGCCAGCACAGCAAATGCCTCCCGGACTTTCCCTGCAATTCAGCAAGTGCTTTGCAGCTTGAAATTGGAAGGAAAGCCTCAGATTTAGCAGCCAGAGCTTCAGGAGGAGCAGCAGCGAGCACAGCATCGCTTTTGCAGCAGCTCCTTCCATGTGCATGTTTTTGGGAGTGGAAAGGCTTGCAGAGTGTTCAAGTAGCTTTTTCTCTCCGCTGGAAAGCTGCAGGCTCAGTGCCAGTGTTCTGCAGCTTCTTTCTTCACGTTTCAGCAGCTAGCACGCTCTCCGTGTGCAGGAGAAGCGGCTGAGGCTTCCTTGCCGGAGAAGCGGCACCTTCGCCGGCAGAGAGCCTCCGGCCGGCCGCGGTGCGCTCCGGAGCGGGGGCTTGTGCCGAAAGAGGCCGGGAACAGGCGCTTACCTTCGGACAGCTCGGATGCCCGTCTAATGCGTCTCTTGTCGCCTACACGGCAGGGAAAGGCTTTTCCACTCTGTCTAGGAAGGAGAAAGTGTGCCAGCACAGCAAATGCCTCCCGGACT